>NC_090449.1:725717576-726017576 GCF_031143425.1 Pleurodeles waltl
ACGTCAGTACAATCCACCTTCCCTCAATGCAGTCCACCCCACTCCAATCCACCTCACCCCTGTGCACCCCACCCCATTTCAATCCACCCGACTCCAGTCCACCCCATTCTACCCCACTTCAATCCAGTTCACCCCACAACAATCAAATTCACCCTGTGCCAGTATAATTCACCACACGTCAGTACAATCCACCTCCCCTCAATGCTGTCCACACCACTCCAATCCAGCTCACCCCTGTTCACCCCATTTCAATCCACCCCACCCAGTCCACCCCATCCCAGTTAAGTCTACTGCAGTCCAGTTCAATCCACTTCTCTCCGATCCACCCCACCCCAAATCATCCCAGTTCATTCACCCCACTCAAATCATCCACCCTGCTCCAGTTCACTCCAATCCAACACCCTACTCCAATCTAAGCCACCCCACCACATCTCAATCCAATCCACTTCTATCCACCCCACTCCAATCTACCCCACTCTACTCCAGTCCATCCAACTCTAGCCCAATCCTCCACGCTCCATCCCAGTTCAGCCCACCCCACTCCAATCCATCAAGCCCACCCTACTCCAGTCCACCCACTCCAATCTAGTGAATCAAATCCTCCCCACTTCACTCCACCCGAATCCTAGCCATCCCTATCGCTCCAATCCAAACCACCCACCCAAATCCAGTGTAATCCACCCCACTTAAATCCACCCCATTCCAATCCACGCTGCCCCACTTCACTCAGTCCACCCCATTCTACCCCAGTCCAATCAGCCCCACTCTATTTCAGTCCACCTCACCACCTCAATCCACTCCAACCAACTCCACCCTATTTCACCCCACTCCACAACATTCTCTACCACTGAACTGTACTTTACGACACTCTACAACACTTCAGCAAATCCACTCTATGACACATTACTCCACTCTGACACTCCATGCCATTTACTATTAGCCATGCTGAATAGCAGCCGCATTGGTGTAAAACATGGCAAAACACATTGTCAAAGCCAGTACCTCTTGTATAGGCAAGACATATTGGCTTTGCCAATGCTTGTTTTATTAAACGTGGTTGAGAGCAACATGGAGAGCATGGGTATTGGGAAGCCACAATGAGGGGTCATGAGGAGAAGCAATGGCAAGAGAAGAGGCTGTGGGTGGGGGAGCAACACAGAGGGTGGCGTAATGAAGCAACCCAGAGGGCAGGGGTGGGGAGAAGATACAAACAAGATCGCAGCATAGAACTGGCAGGGGAGCACCTGGCGAGAAATCAACACAGTGGAGGTTACAAGAGTGAGAGCAACATGGGTGACAGAGACCAACACGGAGTGCAGTGGAAGCGTAGTACGGAAGGGAGACAGCTGGACACATACACACTTGTGGAATGCTTAATTAAAAATAAAAAAGTAGTGATTGAGAAGCAAGCAGTGGAAGCATAGACGCCAATCAATTAAAAGAGATGGCAAAGAGGCTGTGCTCCATGGGAGGTACAAACATGACTGACAATCTGAGACACGAAGAAGAAACAGGCAAATGAGAGTGATAGGAAAGCCAATCAATGGTAAGCTGTGGGCAGGCTCCAAGCCACTGGATGTTCTTGTTAAGCCCACAATATATCATATGCAATCATACAGCTGTACTGTATGGTAGGCTCGACCTAAAAATAGCAGTGCTGTTGGTGGCAGTGATGGGCAAATTTGGAAAGCATGCCTCAGTAGCTAGCACCAACAGTCTACTGGGAGAAAGTTGAGTTAACAACTGAGACCCAGACAGCAATACCAAAGCTGCAGGGACAAGAGAACGGATCCTTTAATTGAGGGTGCTGAGGCAGTCTTGAGGAACATGGACAATCACATTAGTGTAAGGAGAGCTGAGGAAACTACTGGTCGATGGAGTCTGAGTGAATCACTTCCATTGAGGTTTCCACAAGACGCAGTAATTTGTAAATACATGGAGATGTTCAGAAAAAGAGGAGGCAGCAACTGGTACAGAAAGAATACCAGTGACGGAAACTTATTGGGTCATCTTTCATCTTGAGGTGGTTAACTTGTGAAAATATCACAACCCCCACCATATTCCTGGGAAGAGGATAGAAAAACAGGTAATGTACTTTTTAAATATAGAGCCTCCACCTCTAGGGAGAGCAATAGTAAAGCTCAGAACGGGGACTTGGGTGGCAGCTTAAGTTTACAAATGGGGAGGAGAGCATGTTGAAGTCCATCAATGTCAATGAAGAAACTGGCAAAACCGAGCTGGTGGTGAAAGTAGTAGACGCGAAGCTGGAGGATCTTACAGGTAGAGTGTTGAAACTGGAACAAGCTCAAACAAGAGAGTGTAGAATGGACTGTGTGGTAAACCCTATTTCGATCACTGCGTCATCATTGATCCAATTGAAAGCTAGCTAGAATTGTACAGTGGAGAACAACCCTGGAAATAATGATTTAGAAAATAAAACCAAACACCGTAATACACGGTGTCTTTATTTACAAGCATATTTCAAACGCGTATCTGTTGTACGCAAACGTCCTTGTAGTTAGACAAGGGAGCAGTTCCATCAGATCAAGTACAAATATAACTATGAAAATTACAAATTACACTTTGTCTGACAGTTTAGACAAGAACGTCATTTATATTTAATATGGGTTTATTTTATAAAATAGAGTAATCTCGAATGGCTCCAGTTGAATTCTCCTTTTAGGGGAGAGGGGTTGCAAAATGCAGACAAAGTCATATTTTATTATCTCCTTCGGTATCATTCATCTTTAGACTAATGCTTGCAGATTGAAGGCTGTGAAAGTCTAAATGCAGATGTGGTCTTTGGAAGAGAGCAGCTGGCAGAAGGGTTGACAGCTACTTAAGGAAACTGAAGCATTTGGAGTAGCTGGGCATGCACCGGTAGCGTATTGTCTCGAGCAGTATCCGCACGTAACCCTGGAGATCATCCTGTGGATGCTGAACGCTCCCAGCCCTCCCTCCCTCCCTCCCTGACGTCATGCCCTGAGGCGGCGGCTCCACGATGTGTTGTTTCTAAACGACTCTGTTCTTGTACTGTGCGCGTGCCTGCCCCATTTTTAAGGCTTTCGGGAGCGCGTGCCGTATCTGCAGTACTGCGTTTGTGCCCGCGCACGTGCGCGATGCAGTGTGGGAATGGCTGTTTGGTGCCGGGGTTGGCTGAAAGCGCGCACAGTGGAGTTTTAATGTCCGCCATGTTGGCCATGGCGTATTGAAGAGACTGAGAGAAACTGAAGCGGGGGGAGACCCCCCTAAAAAAAAGACCGGAGTTTTCCAAATCCGAAGCTCTGGTCTGTGTAACCTGAAACTGTCCATGGAAAGTGAGGAGTATAATGAGCTGTGTCCATGAGAGCGGCCACGGGCGGCGCCGAGAAAGAGCGCAGATCTTTATTTAAAAACAATGAGTAAACTGTCGTTCCGAGCACGGGCGCTGGATGCGTCTAAGCCTCTACCCATCTTCCGCTGCGAGGACCTTCCTGATCTGCACGAATATGCGTCCATCAACCGCGCAGTACCGCAGATGCCGACGGGGATGGAAAAGGAAGAGGAGTCGGTACGTTTGAATTATATAATTATTTCCGTGCTGTGGGCTAGGCTGCCTCCCTGTCTGCGTGTGCTTTCACAAAATGGCCGTCGTGCAGTGTACGGCTTCGATGACAAGCGCTCCTGTGGTCAGTCTAAGCGCTTACAAAAATGATGTTTGTATGCACAGGCCGGTGCAGCCAGTTGATACTCCCGTGGTAGACGTTTACAGTCGGTTTTAGTCGGTAGGACTTGGGGGAGGGGAGAAAACCATGAAGTCATGTGATCCACCGTACAGTCGCCATTTTGTTTTTGGCCTTGCTTGCGCTATGATTGTTCCTGTGCGAGGGCGCGCGCTTGCGCGCGCGCGCTGTTTAGATGACGTTTGCGCGGGCACGAGTATACCGAATAAAATGTCCACAGTTACAGGTAGAGAAAGAGCACTGTCCTCTCTCTGCGTGTCACCAACATTGTCAGTATTTTCAGACCCCAAGGTTTGGCATCGTAACACACGCCGCTCTCTGGTGGATGCCCCTCCAGAAGTCCGTCTGCCCCGCCTTTAATGTTGGTTGTTTTCTTTTCTCTTTACTTTTTCAGGCTAACATTTTTGAAGTCCGTATTACGTTCTACTTACGTCAAAATCTCCGGGGGAAGTGGAGTTCTCCGTCTTCTGATGCACAGTCTTTTTCCTGGATTATTGCACGTGTTGACTACGTTGACGTAGGAGTCTTTCAGGGCATGTTTCTAGTAATGTACACACGAAGTTATAGAAGAACAGTGTTCTTTTACATGCTCTTACATGCATTTGTGAATGGGCCCTGAAATGCCCAGCTCCCAAGTAAATGTACAAGTAGAGCCCCGTCCTTTCTGTTTTCTAGTTCTAATTGTATATAAATATTCAGATTTCATTTATATTTTAGTTGTTTTGGGGCCAGTTCACAAGCCACGTATGAGTATTCAAGAGTACTCCTGGAGTACTGCTTTATGCATCACAACATTTCTTCTTTTTGATTATGCTCCTTCGTCGTTTGTCATTGATTTGGATTTGTTGGAGTGCATGCAGGAGCATGTCAGTGTACAGTTGGTTTGGTTCTGTTATTGGCACTAACAACCTGCTGCTGTCATAAATTGATGTATTTAAAAGAACCTTGTATTTTTTGTAGTGTCATAAGCTGCTGGTGCTGCAAAACGCACAAGGTGACCGGAGGAATGCATACAATAAGTCTAACTACTGGTATTCGCCAGGGATATCATTCCAACCCCTCGTTCTTATGCCCACGGTGCCTCCTTGTCTTGGACCCAGCCATATGCAAATCCTTCTTGATCTAGCCCAGTGGATCCCAACCTTTTGACTTCTGTGGCCCCCTATTTATCACTACTGGAACCTGGGGACCCCCTCTGAATACTATTGGCATCCAGGGGACCC
The DNA here is from genome assembly GCF_031143425.1 of Pleurodeles waltl. Taxonomy (NCBI): domain Eukaryota; kingdom Metazoa; phylum Chordata; class Amphibia; order Caudata; family Salamandridae; genus Pleurodeles; species Pleurodeles waltl. Next base: position 725,722,522 of record NC_090449.1, read on the forward strand.
CTCACTGAGTCATTACTTAAAGCTGGGGACCTAATCTGTTAATATTATTTAATTTTCTAAGCAGTCACGGACCCCCTGAGGATGCTTCGCGGACCCCCAGGGGTCCTCAGACCACAGGTTGGGAACCACTGATCTAGCCCAAACTGCCAGGCTAGGTCCTCCCTCAACTGGAACACAAGCAACCCAAGACACCTTTTTCCCTGATTGTGGTTTTTGATATGCAGTTTGAAAGTGCTTTGTAGAGACGTAGTGATACTTGTTTAGAGTAATAAATTTCCTTTATTTGCAAAGATGGTAAGGCCTCAGTTCACCATGCCAGGGTTTGCGGTTCGTGTACAGCAGATCATAGGCCTCCTCAGTGGAGAATATTAAATACTTTGACCCATCTTGCCGTTAAAACCTGGAGTGTGTGCGCACGCTTGGGAAAGAGTTGAAGTACCCATGTGAACAAAGAATTAATTACTGACCTCATTCTTGCAGTACACACGTAGTAGCACTCTTGGATCTGATAGTCGACATTGGAACACAGCTTTGGCGTAATATGTAAGTGTTTGAGTTTTCACAATAACTTCTTTTTTTTAGCTAGCTCCTAAAGACATTTTTTGCCATTTATAACACTTAATACCAACTGTTTATTTTACTGAATTTAACAACATTTCAGTTTTCTACTTTGGAAGGAGAAAATGCTGCGTTGGATATGACCTGAGTCAGACTTGTAGACCAAACTATATGTGAGTAGCATGCAGTCAGTGTCCAGCTAGACCTAAAATGGGAAAATATTTGTCCCAGTATCTAATATTCTGTTGTTACAGAAAAGTGTTGTGCAAGTGCTGTGATGAGATGCAGGCTGGTGACAAGAGAACATGGAGGCTGAACTACAGGGATGGTGGAGCTGAGGGCTGGCAGGTAATGGAGTGTCGCTTTGGTGGATCAAGTTGTGCCCTGCCTCTAGGTTTGACTTGGCTTGGTCTGACCTGATTTCCCATCTGATAGTACGTCAACTGTCAGTCGAGCTTTGGAATTGATGCAGAGGCAGCTGGGTGTGCTTGTGTCCCCATATGGTGTCCCTGTGGTGCTTTTGGTGGCGCTGTGCTGGTTCTTCTCTTTGCCAGTTGGCGTTCGTGAGCTGACCCGTGACTCTGAGGCTAGGTTAGAGCTGTGTACAGCTACACAGATAGCTAAGCTGCACCCTGTAATCTCTTTGGAGGCTCCTGAAGTCTAGGATGATCAACCGACAGCCTTAGGGGTAGAGTTTGAGCTGTTGGTTTGGCTAATGGGGCTAGCTCAGTTTGCGATAACAGCTCTAAGCCCAATATATTTGTCAGCTTACTTAAGGTTGGAGGAACCTCTGAGCTTTCAGTTCAAAATATTCTCTCACCTATGCACACATTTCAGGGAATGTCCTAGGCCTAGTCCTGTCTAACTCACAGCAAGTAAAACAAGTATGACTTTTAAGGGCAGCATTAAGTAACAACTTAGTAGACCACACAGAGCTAACCAGTAGTGACACCGGGTGGCATGAAAGTGGTTAAAACGATAAATATCCCAAAGAAGAAAGTGGAAACCAGTAATGTTTTTGTGTTTTGTAGACCTCTCCTAGTGTTAAATAAAAAAAAAAAAAATGGGGAGAGATATGGGAAAAGTCTGACACTAGCACGGTGCAGCCTTCTATAGTGAAGTAGAAAAAAAGCAAGAGGTTTCTCAAAGTCAAACTAAAGTCCAAGAAGAGAGTGAGCAAATGCATATGATTAAACTTCTTAGTGAATGGAGGCTACACTAGAAAGTCTCAGACTAAACCAAGCATCACTACCACTATAAAAAGCGAGGAACTGGGGAAAAAAAATCGACATCCCTGGTTCAGACTCTCATCACAAGGGTGCTGAAGGTGTGCATGTGTTCCTGTTTAAGGGCTCCAAAGCAATATCAGATCAAAGTCTCCTCTGGTAGAAGGTTCAACTGCAACCCACGACCTGGCTCGTCCTGTCTCTTGGCAGAACAAGCACAATGATTATGGGGTTCCTCATGATTGAAGAGGAATTATAATAACAATTTCTGTCCGTAACAATCTGTAAGGCAACAATTCCTACCATTATTATTTATCACAGTGGCAAGGCAAACGTCCATCAACTTTTGTGTGCAGAACAGGGCATGTTAACAATTGTTCATAGATTATAGGGTATCCTACACTACTGAGCATGGTAATTTAGAACATCCACAATTTTAAGACTATGTCAAATCCTCAGAGCAATCCAACTGCAGATAAATACTCTATACTACTTCTTCAGGAGACATATTTGAGGGAGAGGCTGTCTTGTGATGGATGTGTTTTGTGTAGAAAAATGCAACTTTAACCTACACTCCTCATAGTTCCATCGAAACTAGATCATTTTTTGTTGGTCCCTAATTTGTGTACATGTTTACATCTTGCCTAGAGTAGCATCTTTTGCTGAAAATCTAAAGAACTTTGATAATGACCAGTGTTTTATGTTGCATCTTTCCAGATTCAGTATTTATTTTGGCAGATAATTTTAATTAAAAAATGTCACTGGTAATGGTCAGTGGTAGGAATATTGTAAATCCAACAGATTCTTGAAGGTTACCTCACAAAAATGTGAGGAAAATGCATGAGTTTAGTCAAAGGTTGATGTTTGTAGCGCTTTCTGACCAAGAAAACGTAGTGTGATCAAAGCAAATTAAACCATTTTGGATTCCCATGCATATTTGGACAATGTATAATAGCATGCCTTTGGACAAACACTGCATCACAGTGACAAGAAGGATCTGACGGACATAATGGTATATTACATTTGTATATCAGCCATTGGGCAAAAAATACAGATAAAAGCACCACAACTGGTATTTGTTTTCCTGCTTATTTTCATTATTTGCTTTTGTAATTCAAATATAAGTTTCTTTGGGAGAGCCTCCACCGATCTATACAAAGGACCCTTTTCTGAATTCAAATTTCTGTCTGCTTTACAGAAAATGGAAAGTTTTCTAGGTTCACCCGTGAATTTCACATCTGTTTCTACCACAAGCTGCAGGTAGTTTGAAAGGAGATAATAGGAAAGTCGACTACAACGTGCTAAAAATGCAAAAACTGATAATTGCTTTCAAAATTCTGTTTATTCACGAAAGGTAATAGTGATCTTAGTGCAGTAACCTTTTGTTTTTGCTATTTTTAGAAGAAAAAACATACACTTTCTTGCACAGCACTATTTCCCACTAAAGAAAATCATTTGCTATACTTTGGTTATTTACTAAGTTTCCCTCAAGGGGAACCCACAAACCCGGGGTACATTTAAAATCCCTATCCTATGGTGTGTGGGGGTACAATGGGTCGGGTACAACAATGGCAAGGATACTTTGTGTAGAAAAAAATCAAGGTCTTATCATATTGCTTCTTCATAGATTCACACTGCAGTACGCAAGTGGAAAAAATAAAGCTACTGAATTGTTGCCAGTTGATCATATAGAATAGTAAGCTTTCATAAGGCCAGTCGTGTTGGCTGTTGTTTAATGAGGTTTTTAAATCAAACTTTATTACCAACACATCGGTACAGCATAGGCCGTAATACTGTAAACTTGTCAACACAAACATGTACAATAGAGTGCCAGCAGTGCAGTCTTGTTGACACATGGCAGTGAAGGTGGAGAAGACTGAGTGGCTATGGGGTTAAAATAAGTTTTGAGTTTTATCAAATATTGAAATAAAGGCCAACACATTGCACAAATGAATAATCCATTCACATTAGGTCAGGTTTGTATATTTTATTCAATCCAAGTTTTGCAGTGCAATCCGTGCAAGACAATTTTCCCCTCCTTTTTGATTCTTTTTAACTTAGTGTGTCTTTCCAACCCCTGTTACTGATTTCTCCTCTTCTTCACATAAATATGATTGCTGTTTACCCACCCCTGTGGTTTTAGTACATCTTTTTGTGATTACTTTCCGTTTTTTTTTTTTTTATAGCTGAAGGTAGTCCGGTAGATTAATAATGTTAGCATTTTGGGTTTCTGTTTATCACTTTTACAAATAAGGTTTATATGCTATTATTCTGCTAGAACCACTTCTTGCATATCTCTTTCCATATTTCAAGCTTTGGTGGTTTTTGGACTAGCACAGTCAATTTCTGTCCTCCTTTAAGGTAAAATATAACCTAGGACTGCAAATATATATATATTTTTTCAGTTTATATCTATTCTTTGGAGGAAAGATACCCAGTAGATATTTTTCATAGTTTGCTCAGGCAGTGACCCTATTCTATGGAGACCTTCAACCACTGTGTCCCAGAAAATCCTAGCCCAACGAGCCTACTCAAACCAGAGTTGGCCATCGGTGCGCCACATTGTCCATATGCTGATGACCTCCCTGGGCGTATCCTTGTAAGACCTCCGTCCCATACCAGTTCCCTGAGCAAGGTAAAAACTTGTTTGTAACTTTTTTTTTGCATTTTGTCTATTAGTGGGGCAGGGCACTCTAATAATCACCTCCCTAGTGCTTCTTTCCTATCTCCTCCCTTAACTTGTACCACTCCTGTGCATATATTTATTATTGATTTCCTTCTTCTGATAGGTTCAAGATTGCTAAAATTGTGTTGGATATGGGTGATGCGTAAAGGGAATGTAGTCCAAATATCCCTGGGCTTTATGTGCCAACTTGCAAGATGAACTCCTCCTGTAATTTGGGAATGTCACTCCTATCGTCTGGAAACTGTGTGTAACTTGCTAAGCCTGGTAATCATTGGTCCGATGGAGATTGTAATGTAGAAGGACTGATTGATCTGGTTCTCACACACTAAACTGTTAGTTTACAGCAATGAGTGTTTCATTGCCCACCTCTGTGCCTCACAGTGGCACATTGGTGCCTAGTTTTCACCTCAATGGCTGCATAGCTAATGTAAACCATTCTGCGAACAGTGGACATCCCTTCTTGGTGTCTCTTCCTAGTTTCCAGCTTTCTGAAGTTCACATATCTGTTCAAACTCTTGTTGTGGGTTCTGTGTACAATAATTTAACCCAGTTGAAGAAATTTGTTCCAGATCCCATCTTTTCCATTACTAACCATATGTATTTTCAGGCCACTGTGTTGAATTCAAGCTTAATGTCAAGTGTTGACAGAACTTACTCTTCCTCAGATGTTGTTAAAGTACGCATTATGTGTGTAAGTCTTCTAATATTGTGTCTATGATGCTCTTACCTTGAATAAAGCCTCATTTGTGTACATGACCCATCATGCTTACCACTTAAGTCTCTGTTTGCAGCTGTTACACTGAGGTTCCTAACATCATTATTTAACATTGACAATGGTTAATAGGATGGTATTGGTGTCTGGTTCCTGTCCGGTTTTAGGAGTAAGGTTATCTGCACCCTGCTCATAGTGAGAAGTGAGCTGCCTGTTATGTGTGCTGCCTTAGACACTTCATGTAGTTTGTATAATAATATTTCACATGTAGATCAATACAAGTCAACCAGGATGCCATCTACTTACTGCCGTTTTTTCTTCTCTTGAGTGCATCCTTAATCTTGTTTGTAAATGAGAATTCTAGTCTGTCAAACTAGGTGTCCTTGATGTGTTCAAGCAGTCTTTATTTCTTGCTTGTTTTGCTACTCGTGGTTGCCTGTAACATGATCTGAGAGGTAATCTCTACATTGATAGTTTATCCCACCCTGAGTACCTGTCTCCTCCTGTTTGTGGCAAGCACATTTATTGTGTGTGAGGGGTTTTTCTTTTTAGTAAACTTTTAAGCATTTGTTCTCTTTCAGAGCTCTTTCTCCATGAAGTCTTTGCCCCATATTTTGTGTATGTTCTTTAGCGCCCACAAAGTATCCACTATCTGCCATTCCAAAGTAATGTAATCAAGCATCCAGAATGTTTAAATCTTTGGATAATTGCGGGAGCCCTTTTCCAGATGACCCTTTCTATCGCCTGTCCTTAACTGCTCACTTTACAATTCTTAAAGATAAGAAAATGCAGGACATCATCACCTCTTTAGCAGAACTTAAGTCTACTATGATTTTTTTTTTCTCCATCTTGTATGTTTCTATAGTTTGTATTACCTTTCTTTCATCCCATGCTCGCACAGCTTATGGAAGTGACTCTCCTAAATTCTCTGGTGAGCACATCTTCATGAGTCATCCTGTTTGCCCGCTCCAGTTAATTTGCATGCCATGATGTACTTTAATCTCTGTCCCCTTTTAGGACCTCATGTGATTCCCTTGCACTGGACTAAATCTGTTGCTGCGGTACCAAATATATTCACATTTTGGTTCTGATCTTGGATCTGTGAGAAGACTATAAAGATACATCACCAAGCCACTTGTGTCTGAAAAGCCTCTAGTGATGTTTTCAAACACTATCTTGGACTTCATAGTACTTTTTTCTCTTAGACTTCTTGCTCATGTTGTGCCATAACTGGTAATGTCATTATCTTTCTTTAGGGCGTAGTTTAAATGTCTTCCTGCAATCTTCACTTGATCGGATCTTCATTCTGTCAGTCGTGTTGACAGTTATTCTACAGTCTCACTATCTCTACTCTTCCCTCTACCAACTCCTAGAATTAGGGTGAAACAACTTGTAAATTTGAACATGAGTGAGAAGAGACCGAAATGTGGTTGCAGATTTTTTTTGTACTGCAAACTTGTCCCATATCTCCAAATTAGCACTGGTGACTTGACTGCTATAGAGGTTGTTGACTCCTTCTTCAGTATCCGCCCAGTGCGTCCTTTTCTGCACATTCCATAGTCCCACCGTTTCCCCCTGAAACCAAGCATTCATTCTTCACCCACTCTCTAGAGTAGGATACAATATTCAGAAAGTCTAGCCCCCCTTTTTATCTGTGCACTTTGAGAGAAGCTGAAAGCCATGGAGCTTACCCCTACCAGAGAAACTGAGGTAAGCCTTTCTACCAGGATTCCACTGTGTGTTTCTCAATACTCTCAGGAAGGGCCTGAAACATAAAAAGCAGTTGACTATAACCATCTTTACAGGATTCCTTCTCCATTCCACAAACTAGGAAACGCATTCTATATCAGCAAGAAAGGTCTGCATGTATGTCTCCAAAGTATATCTCCCAAGCTTGAAGTGTGTGCACCTATACATAACACATTTTTGTCCTGAGGGACAGCATGTCAGCTGCAGACTGAGAAGGACCACAGAAACCCACAGGAAAGAGTCCAGTTTCCTCATTATTAATTTTAAACTGGATACCTCTCAATGTAATTGTGAAAGATCCAACAGTGCCAGGAAGTATTTGTTTGTCCCTGCAAGAGAGAGAACACCTTCTGTAACTAACATATTTTATATGTATTCCCAAGTTTTACTCCTTAAATACCTAGTTGCTGTCTAAACTTAGCCGCAAGGTGTTCCATTGTCAATATGAGCAGAAGAGGGGAAGTGTTATCCCTGTCTAGTTCCACCAGAGAGCCAGAACAGTTCTGAAAAGACTCCCATTTACTGTTACTCTGAAGTACAGCATCGCATAACAGTCTGTTACCCTATGATTAAGGGCCTCCCAAAGCAGTATTTGTTCAGCTTGGAATTTACACCCCACACTATTGAATGCCTTCTTAGTGTCTGCTAATACCAAGACCATTTTGTTCCCCTGTTGTGACCCCTTTTAAACCAGGTGTAAGGTTTACTGGATCTGAAGAAAGCTTTTTTTTATCTTTGACAAATCCCACTTAGTTAGGGTGTACAAAGCTGTGATTTAATTCTTTCATCCTTTTGGGAAGAACCTTCATTTATTATTTTTTTTAACACCATTTTCATTAGCAGGCATGTCTCATATTCAACTTTATAGTATCAGTACCTCATACAACTGTTGGTCTGCACTTTTTCAATGACACCCCCATTGATCACTTAAACATCCATTATTTCAATATACCCTCCTCCTCCCTTCCTTCCCCAATGAGTCAGGTTCAGTATGCTTGGAGTGTGGTGTATCAGTAGGTCAACTATGGCTAAGGTTTTGTAGGTGGAATGGTGCATCCCTTTGCCCATGTTGGATCAGTGATATTGTGGGGGAGGTAGCAGGGCGGAATCAGTCCAGAGACGAGGCAGGGGTGTTTGGGTGAATTTTTTTCCAACTATCAACTAGAGTCCCCCAAGCCCTTGCCATGTCTAGTGGTCTCAACCCCCTCTCGGCCTCTCGGAAGAGAGAATCCCCTTCGCAGGTCGCCCATTTCTCCAGTTCCCTGTATCACCTATTTACATTCGGGCTCTTTGGGGATTTCCAGTTCATGGTAATTTCCCTCTTGACCAGGGTGTAAGCCAGGTCTTGGAGTCTGCTGGTTACCTTCGTTTTTGGGGTGTGCGGGAACCATCCCAGCCTACAATAGCCCAACGTGCAAGGTACTTTTTTATTTCTGTCTACCACCTTCTGAGTCTACTCTTCCCAGTATGTTCCCAGCCATGGGCACTCCCACAACATGTTTCAATTCCGCCCCTAGTGTTCCACATCTTGGGCACTCTGCCCCCGCCATATTGAAGTGTCCATTGATCTGCCCCGGTGTCAAGTATGCTCTATGCAGTATAAAGAAGTTTACCAGTTTGAATCTAGCATTCCTTGAGACCATGGGGATTCTTTCCAATATAATTTCCCAAGGTTTATCTGGTATGGGGGCTCCCAAACCCTCTTCCCATTTACGCCTCAGGGGCTCCAGGGGGTGGGGGTTATATCTGTCCTTATTCTATTATTTAGGTTTGTGACTGCTTTAAACGTGCCCGATGAAACCGATACATAACAGGGGTGTGGAATTTATTAAAATATCTACTTGTCCAGGGGACAGGTTGCTTCTCAAATCTACTTGTCCTGTAAAATGATCTACTTGTCCCTTTGGTGCCATGTAGTGTGGTGCCAAATTATGGCAGCAATCTCATTATGTAAGAGCTCTGATAATAACCTCTCTGATTATGCCAGGGCTACTACCATAGTAGGGCTTGAATACTTGCAGTTTCAATCCCTACTGTAGCAATTTCCTTATCTTGCCACCTTTCTGCAGATCTGCATACTGGGGCTGGAGGAAGCAGTAAGCAATAGTTCCAGGGCTGGAATGCCTTTGAGTCTGAAAACCTACTAACCTGCATGTTTTTAAAGATTTTCACCAGCTTCTCTCTAATATTTTCCCATAATAAGAAAGGTTGGACATTTACTCCTGACAATGGCAGAATTAGAACTTCTTCCAAGGTTGGGAAAAAAGTGGCTGGAGGGAAAATGAACTTGCAAATGCTCAACAGATTTTCACATCAGCAAATCTACACATGCGTATTTACCCATGCTAAAATACAGTTCACAAATATTTTATAGGGGTACGACATATACCATGGGTGCACTTTTGTGACTTTCTTTAAGAATCTGGGGCCACATGTAGGTAGGTTCAGATTTGCGACCCGCAAATTGTGAGTCAGAGCGAGTCGCAATTTGCGAGTCGCAAATCCGAATGTAGGATGGTGTCCCTGACACCATCCTACATTCGCAAGGGCTTCGCAAATGCCCACCTCATGAATAATCATGAGGTGGGTCGCAATTTGCGACCCCCTTGCGAATGGCGGCCCTCACAGGGATGGTGGTCTGCTGGAGACATCAGACCACCATGTCTGTGACTGCTTTTCAATAAAGCATTTTTTTTTTTTTTAATGCAGCCCGTTTTCCTTAAAGGAAAAAGAGATGCATTACAAAAACGAAAAATGAAACGTTTTCGTTTCATTTTTTCAGAGCAGGTAGTGGTCTGTAGGACCACTGCCTGCTCTGAAAAAAGGTTTACAGTGACCTTCACAATGGGGAAGGGGTCCCATAGGGACCCCTTCCCTTTTGCCAAAGTGTTAGCACCCATTTGAAATGGGTGCAAACTGCGATTGGTTTGCGCCCGCGTTCGCAGAACAATCCTACATTGCACTGCAAGTCGCAATTAGGAAGGGAACACCCCTTCCTAATTGTGAGTCGCAAACCCGTTTTGCAATTTGGTAACCAGGTTACCGAATCGCAAAACTGGGTTTGTGCATCGCAATGTGCTATTTGCACCGCGAACACAGCGAAAGTCGCTGTTTGCGACATGCAAAAAGCTACCTACATGTGGGTCTTGGTCCCTAATTAGGTCTGGTGTTAACAAAGACATTTTGTTTTTATTAAACTTCTATTTCTCTCTCTTTTGGCTGGTTTTACTGTGAGTGATTGCATTCTGCTCTTCCACAAGGAGCATATTGGCACACAAAGTAGTTTTGTTCAGTGGCAGGAACTACAGTGGCAATCAGTGACGTAACAAAACTGGAGGGTGCCCCTTTGCAAAGAACATGGAGGAGCCCCCTATCCAGACTCACTCAGGGCAGGTGCTGTGCTGAAGGGGCCCCCGGGAGGGCAGCTGCGGGGCCTTTGTTATGCCACTGGTGGCAACATGTGCTTTTAGAGTTCAAAAACGTTTTTTTTTTTTTTTTTGCCAGTGTTTGTTACAATGTTGAGGGCCTGGTAGCTCCCACAACAATAAAGTGTTACAAAAGTCATGTCAAAACAAGACACGCATTGATGAAACTAAAAGACTTATAAAAATTTGTCAGATCAGTTGGCTTTGTCAGTGTTTATTTATTTTCATGCTTCCCATAATCGTGTTGAAAATGGTTACACTGATTTTCCATTAGAAATACTAGCATGCATCAAAACATTTTACTAAATGACACTTCATGTGCATCTAATCAGAGAGCATTCTTGGAGCATTATACTTAGCCTCATAGCCTAAACTTTTCAAACATGTGTATACACGTTTTTTTTTTTTTTGTACTGGAACCAACGTCAGTAGTGAAGTGTGACCTTAAAACATTTATTTACAGCACTCACCCTAATAATGAAGGCTTTCAAATAATGAACCATAAATACAAGTTCGAACAGCATTATCTTTTGGAAACACATTACCTCAACTGCAGAGAGTTCCACTCTCTGTAAACAGGCAACCAAAGGGTTTGTGCTGCAGAGGGTTCGGCCTACTTGTCCCAAGGACAAAGTAAACATAAAAACTTGTTGCCCTTGACCCCAAACGATGTCCCAGGCGTCGGGCGATAGGAATTCCACATCCCTGCATAAGCACTGGTGCCTTGGGTTCAGCTAAGCCTGGTGACGGATGACTGCAGTAACCGATCCATTTAACAGAAAATGCCCTCCCGGTAGGTCAAATTCATCTCTAGGAGCTTCAAAGGGGATCAGAGTGCAATCTATGAAAAGGCTCCCAACTGTGGACATTACCGCTGTGATCCAGGTATTTAACCCTTCCCAGCTACCCCTATGTGGCAAGGCTCGTAGAAACACTAATGGGAAGTCCGGAGAGAAAGGAACATTTGTCTTAGTTCTATTCAAATAGCGTTCCAGCACTGATTGAATACCTTCAGTTCAGGTATGTCCGCTCCCCTAGGTTGTTGGATTCTTAGTAAGACTTCTATCAGTCTCATTAACGGAGGGATAAAGGATTTCCCTAATGCTCCCGGGGCCTGTCTACTCACCAGCCACTGTGTAAACCACTGGAGCTATGCAGCGAGATAATAAGATTCAAAATCAGGCACTGCTAATCCACCATCTGATGACTGTCTTTGTAGTTTAGCCAAAGCCACCCGCCCCTGGGTATTACCCCGTAGGGATGATTTTACCAGAGTATCTAACTCTTTAACAGTTGACCTGGGTATCCACGGTGGAAGCACTGTGAATTAGTACAACAGCCTCAGCAAAATTATAATTTTGAGAAGTGCCACTCTACCTGCCAGTGAGGAAGGCAGTGCCCGCCTGAAGGTCATACTTGCCTGAACGGCTTTTATAGCATGCCCCACATTACCATCCAAAAAGTTGTGCATATCATGATATTTTTTTAACACCTAAATAAGAGAGGCATTGTGGTTCCCACAGTAATTCACCCAGGTCTGAAGGGGCTACCCCTTTGGTCCCCAATGGGAAAAGACTGGGTTTCTGCCAGTTTACGCTGAGGCCCAACAGGGCTCCAAACTTGGACAACAATAGCGGGCACCCGGCAGCTCCTCCCGCATATTCCTCAGGAATACAATCAAATCATGCGCATATAGGGCTATGCAGTGCCACTGACCACCCGCGCAGTCGGGGCTGCTAATGCCTCCATGGCTGTCTCAAACAATAGTGGAGAAAGAGGGCAGCCCTGTCTGGTGCCCAGCTCGACCTCGCAGCCATCTGAGATTGTTCGGCCAGTACGGACCCTAGCTATCTGGGCAGTATATAGTAATTTTACCCATGCTACGTATTCTTTACCCAGTCCCATCTTCGCCATCACTGCATAAAGAAAACACCATTCCAGACTGTCAAATGCTTTTTCAATATCCACCGCCAGTATCCCTGCCACTGTCTTGTCATATGAAGGGTCCATCAAAACAGCCAGCAGACGACCGATGTTACCAGCCTGATTCTGCCCCGGAACAAACCCTGCCTGGTCTGGGCGCACCAGGTACGTAATATGTGGGAGCAGCCTTGTTGCGAGTATTTTACTAAGAATCTTGTAATCTAGATTCAGCATGGAATGGCCTGTATGCACTACACTCAGTCTGGTCCTTACTGGGGTTTAATAGTGGCACCACTAAAGCCTTCCGTGTTGTGCCTGGCAAGAGCCCCCTCTCCTGTGCCGCTTGATATAGGGCGACCAACTGCAGGCCAATATGTCAGAATAGGTGGCCTAGAACTCAACTGGTAAGCCATCGTTCCTGGCATCTTACACCTAGCTAAGTCCTTATTGGGGTTTCTAATTTCCTGTAGTGTAATGTCCCCCCACCAATCTGTTCAGCCGCCTCTTGTATGAGTGCTGTGAGTGGCACCTGGTCCAGATATTCCTGGGTGGCCTCTACATTGTATTGAAGGGCAATTTCATATAGTTTCTTGCAATAGTGCAGGAAGTGGACATTGATCTCCTCCTGCATATAAAATCTATCTCCTGTGGCTGTGTGCACGTCTAATGATCGACCCTCTCCTAGTCGGTGACTCTAACCATGCAAGCAGTCTACCCGTTTTATTCCTCTTTGTGTGAGCCCGCAATATGTACTTCTTGTAATCGAAGCAGCAAAGTCGATTAACCTGGACTGCCACTCCCTCTTTTAAATCTAGTAATTTATTCTGGAAGTCTGGTTGTCCAGGCTGATGCACTGCGAGAGGAGGAAAAGCGTCTTCTGCCTCTGGTGTTTCCTTGAGTAATGCTCGCCTTACCCCCACTGCTTCCGCTACACAACTCCCCCTCAACACCGCTTTAAAAGCATCCCATTTAACCAGTGGGTTACTGGCTGTCTTATTGTTTTCACAGAAGAAATGGGCAATCTGTTGTCTCACTGCTTCCTGGTAGCATGCGTCTTCTAAGGTTTCGGGTTTTAATTTCCATGTAGGATTACGAGGGTGGGTGGAGCCCCATTTCAGTGACACAGGCATCGAAAATCATGAAAATGTTACTAGACCTGCAGGTTGAGTAGCTTGAATAATCTACTTGACCTGGAAACGGGTCTCAAATTGTGTGATCCTTGGCAAATATTGTATTTTACAGTCGCCCTTTTCCTCATGCTCACATATTAGTGCACCTTCGAATATCTGAGTTCTGCTTTCTGCTGTTAAAAAACAAAAAAAACAAAAATCCTCTTACTTGATTAAATATACTGAATGTTTGCTCCATGTATAATAAGTTGAGCCCACATATAGGGTACACATGATCCATGCGTGACTTGCTTCTTAGTTTACTAATAGCTCTGCCATCAGGGCAGAGGTGTTTCTCACTTTGTTTAAAGACTCACTTTTAATAAATATATTACTAAAGCATGATATGGTAGCGCATTGTCAATTACTGACAGCAAACTTCTAAGAAATGTCCAAAACCCTTCCCACTAACTTGCAGCTTTACTGATAAACAATTAACCATAATTAAAAATAATAATAGTTTATTATGTGAAAATTCGGTTACAGAAAACGTTTATCATGTGCACATCACCAAGTAAAGTGTTCTTTTTTTTCCATTCTATTAAAATATTTATTTCATCATATAGAAGTATAAAATGGTCTTTCACAGCTACTGAAATATATTTTTAAATGTTTGTAAAGTTGACTCAGTTATATAAATGTTGTGTGTTAGGAAAAACCTGATACCAAAAGCCTTTCATTTCACATAGGTCAGACAGTTCACCTTACAAAATCCTGAAACTCTGCAGTCACAAGGAAAAGTATGTGCATTGCAAGAAGACAAACTGACTTTAGACCTCTGTATCTGAACACAGAGCAAATGTGACAAGAAAAAGATTTAAAGGCATCTTAATTGCTAATTCAGTTTCTAACTGAACAGAACACCTGTTCTTTGTCCACTTGCCAGAAGGGTCGAGTGGAGTCTAAAAATAGCTCGACCTCATAAAATAAAACTCTCCATAGCGAGTGGTCGAGTAGATTTTTCAAGCCCTGGTGACAATAATATGGGGTTGAGGTCTGAAATGGTGCGGGGCAAGTACTCAGTGTTATGTATGGTTGAAAACACGTCGGGGTGCAAAGGAAAGTATCCAGACGCACATGTAGATCATGTAGATGGGAAAAGTACGAATAATCTCAGGTATGTGGGTATAACCTACGCCAGGCATCTATGAGTCCCCACTGTGTTTGCCAGGCGGTAACCTGCCGGTCCACTCTTGGCATCGGGGAGTCGTTCAATGGGGGCTGGGGGCTCCCACACAGTTAAAATCCCCACCTAGTACTATTGTCTGCATAAGGTGTGGGGCAAATTTGACAAAGTTTTTTTTTTAAACATGGCCCTTGGTCTGCTTTAGGTGTGTAAATGTTTGCCAAGATTAAATCCTGGCCCTCTAACTTTCGTTCCACAGCCACATAACGCCTGCCTGGGTCGACAAAGCCATCTATCTGCTGAAATGGAACTCCAGCTCTTATCCAAATCAGAGTATCCCTGGCAAATGCTGAATAAGTGGTATAAGATACCTGTCCCCTTCAACGCTTCTCAATAGCCCTCCCTTCAGCGGTGTCATATGCGTTTCTTGAAGCATTGCCACATGAGCTCCTCGTCTTTATAAATAGGTGAAGACTTTTTGTCTTTTTGACATTGTATGCCTGCCCCGGACGTTCCATGATGTGAATTTATATGCCTCTGGTGTAGCCATAGTCCCGCCTCAAAGCGAACACCCCGAGCCCTCCACCTCAATTCCTGCATCTGATCATCAGTGCACCCCATGCCTAGTCATTTTTCTGCCATATCATGTGACTCGGGTCCCCCTATAAACAAATCAACTGCTAATTTCCCAACTCCCCATCCCCAGGACAAAAAGGCAACTGCCTCTCCTCCAAGCTAAAAGTAATCAACTGCGCACATAAACTTGGGTGCTGGCCCCTCGATTCCTTCAAGGAGTTCTGTAGCACCGCCTGTACCTCCACCCCAGTCTTACTCTGTTTGTCATGTCATCAACCCTAGTGCCCTCCACTAAAATTGTCTACTAATCTCGACCTTCTTTTGAGAAGCTACTGGGTAGGAACGCAGTAAAGTCACAGTGTTGATACGATGCGCACAGCTAGCAAGGGCGGGAGAGTAAAATGATGCAGTCCGACGTCCCTGGCGTCGCCTCTTGTCCGGTCTCCTTCGATATATGTGTGCTGACTGAATCTCTGTCACATCCAGAGTGGTCTGCCTCTTCGCCAAGTGCAGAGGTTGGGCACTGGTCTCTACCACTCAGAGCAGCAACTGCCTCCATCACTTTTTGATGTTCTTGTTGTACTTCGTTTTTTGACGGGATAGATGGTTTGTTTTGAGGCTTAAGCCGAGGATGTCTATTTTGCCGTTCCGAGTTGGGGCCAGTGTCTGACCGTCCCGGTTGACAAAGGAGCATCCAACCACTGCCAGACATCTTCCGGAGAGTTGAAGAATTTTCCCCACCTTCCGTCACTGCACTCAGTCGGGCCGGGAACAACCTTCCGTATTGCATGACCCTTTGCCTTAATTTTTGTTTAGCCTTTTTAAAGGATGCTCTTCGGCACTTCTCTTGGGAAGTCTGGGAAAATGCAAACTGTGCTGTTTTCCACTGTTCAGTCTCCTTTCTTCCTTACCTGCCCCAAAAGATAGTCTCTGTCCCAGGAATGCAGCAGTCTTGCTATAACCAGTCTCGGTGGGGGAGGGCACGCCGGCACTCTGTGTGCCCTCTCCAGGGCGAAAAATGGCGAAAGTCCTTTGTCTGCTATTGTCTCCCTAAGCCAGCTCTCCAAGAATCCCACCATAACATTTTTTCTCTATACGCTCAGGTAGACCAATCACTTGAAGATTATTTCGCCTTGATCTTTTTTCTGTATATTTCGCCCTTAATTCGAGGTCATTAATTTCTCTCTCTTACTTGCGCAACTTGTCGGTTGAATCCTTTACAAAGGGAAGAGCCTTCTTGATTTGTTCTCTGATTTAGATACCCTTTCCTCCAACCTAGGGTTATCGTCTATAATATTGTCAAGTCTGTCGTCAGGGCATCCTTCTTTTTTTTTTATTTATTATTATTATTATTATTATTATTATTATTATTTTTTTTTTTTTGTCCTTTACCCCCTTCCAGGATTTCACGATAGGCCGTTATAGCCTGCAGAATGTCTTGGAGGGAGGGGGTCCCAGAGCTCTCTGCTAAATAGACATGCTTAGTCTCCGATTGTGGGGTCGGGGAACCCCCTGTGGCTTCCTTCCTCATTTCTTGGTCCCTTTTATGGCCTTGTTTTCCCATGCCGGTGTTCACCTGGATCACAATGGCTGTCTCAGATTGACCTAGGCCTCTACTGTGGGAGTCGGAGCCCCCGATAACGTCAATCAGTGCTAAGGTGCAGTCTTGCGTGGTTAGAAGGCAGTCCTCTGGTACCCCAGCACCGTCAATTTCACCCCAGTGGTGTTGCGCCGGTCCTCCTGATTAGCCACTGAGTAGCGCCTCCCTGGAGGAGTGGTAAAGCTGACCCCTTGTCCCAGTCCTCCACTGCTCCGGCTTCAGCCAGCGTGCAGTTGTCTACACCTCCTTCACAAGCCCCCCTGGGGGCTCCCTGTCCTGTGTCCCTCTGTGTCGCCCCTGGTCTCAAAGATACCTAGACACTGTATTAGCAGGGTCACTTGTACCTCACTCTGGGAAGCCCAGGTGGGGCTCGGGCCTCCAGGGTTCTCTGTAGTCAGGGCCACGCCAGAGCGCCTTCGCAAAGCTCCTACCTCCAAGTGCTGCACCGCTTCTCCTCCTCCCCACCTGGGTCACTGTTCTCTGCCTGCGCTCAGTGTACTGGCACTCAGCTGCCACTGTGCCACCCCTGGAGTCTCCCGAAAGGGAGAGGGGCCACTGCTTCTCCACCTCACCTGCTCTGTCTGTGTGCTGTCATGCCGGGGGCACCGCTGAACCTTCTCCCACTGCACATTTCTTACTCGGCCTCCTCACCTCGAGGGCAGCGTGGCCACCAATTCACTCTCTGATCGGGCGTCCCGCTGCGACAGGCGGGGAACACCACTGGTGACCGCGATCATCTGGTCGTCAGTGCTACCGTCTCTTTATGAGGTGCCAGGGCTGCCGTCTGCCGCTTGTAATGTTGCAGCTGCCATTTTGTCTACCGCGCGGTCTTCTCCCTTCATCGGTCTCCGGCATCTAATCTGCCTTGATGCCGAACATCTCACCTGGCGATGCAGGGGCCTCAAGAGATGTCAGCAGCCATTCAGGAGGGTCAGGGGTGCACTAAGTTAGGATGACCTAGGCTGCGGGGGAACGCTGGCAGGAGCATTACAGAGAGACTTCTTCCTCCATTGACCTCAGACCACACCCCCTGGGAAGAACCTTCATAATCCTTTTTGTACACAGGCTCAACAAAGTCATGGGCCTGTAAGACTCTTATTATGCATCACCCTCCTTTAAGATTGAAGGTGTTACAACCTTTTATGTCCTGGAGGAGCTATAAGTATGTGAGGGTGGAAAGCTACCATCTGACAAAATAAACGTTTTGTAGAATTCTCTGTGGGTCATGATGTCTTGTTGATTTTCAGACTCTATCACTTAGTCTCTAATCATTGTCCCTAGTGCTGTAAAGCAAGATCCAAAAATACTTACAAATGCATTTACAAAGGAGTCCGACACAGAGAGTCGGAGTGGAGACCAAGATCTTATTTATTATGCTGCAGCAAAGAGACCAGATTTACAATTGGCATCCCCAGTCCGAAGTAAAGTGTGCTAACACGGTGTGTTTAACAGCGATAGTTATACTCCTACATCAAAGGATTCATAAAATAAGTTAATGATGATACATGTCATATAGGAATTTAAGGAGGGAATCAGTTTTCACACACTGGTTCCCGTCCTTGCTCTGTTCTCGACTCCCTTCTGCAGCTGTCTAGCCTTGCACATTCTTGGAACATTTCAAAGGATTTCATGGTTCAAAGATACAGATATCACATTCAGGCCTTCCTGCCATATGTTATCCTTCTTTCCCCAGAGTATGACAGCCAAGGGCAGTCAGTTTATATTTACCACACAAATATAATGAGTAATGTTTTCCAGATAGGGAAAATAACCAGCTGCAAGCCCATTGTAGAAACAGGCTTTTTACTAAACGAATATATATATATATATATATATATATATATATATATATATATATATATATATATATCTCATGCAATATGTAGCATGTGTTGAGAGAGGACTCAAACTAAATGCCACTATAATAAAAGAAGCAATACAAAATAGATTCTTACAGTCGGCCCTTTTTGAGTTTTCTCTCAAACATAACAGACGTTTTTCACGAGGTGTCTTAAATCTCCTCATATATTCATGGGGACATAAACAACCGATGGTATGAGCAACCAGTATCTTTTGTGAGAATAGTGGGATCAATAGCCATTAGGGATTTGATCTCTTCTCTCTGCATCATACTTCGATTTGTTTCTTGTATTTTAACTGGAGGAGGCGTACACATTTTTAAACAGGAACAAGAGTAGGTAAGCACTGCACTAACAGACAGCTTAATAAAATAGCTATTATTATAAACATTGTCTTTGAACAACCAGTCCCACCCGCCAAGCCAGGACCATAGCCATGACAAGCTCAAATTGCCTCCATCATATTGGCCCCCCTTTTCAAATACCTGTACTGCATCTTTTATTTTCCCGATATCATTCTGTCTCTGACGATTTGTTGACAAAATAGCAGCATTTTTGCTGATACTGGTGTTGGATTAAAACACATACTCCTCCTTGTTGCACCGT
Source organism: Pleurodeles waltl (assembly GCF_031143425.1). Classification (NCBI taxonomy): domain Eukaryota; kingdom Metazoa; phylum Chordata; class Amphibia; order Caudata; family Salamandridae; genus Pleurodeles; species Pleurodeles waltl. The sequence continues at coordinate 725,741,737 of NC_090449.1, forward strand.
AATTAAATCTAGAGCAAGACGATTTTGTATAGCCAATTGGGCTGCAGAGTTTATTTCTACCTGTACACTTCCTATGGCCTCCCTAGTGGCGTTAAATGCGATGGCTAATTCAGCGGACATGTTCATCATTGCCAGCTGTAAGTCGAAAACTCAAAATCCCGGAATAAAAACGTGTAGTAATTGCAATACCCAGTTCTTTCGTTCCTCCAATATTGGCTTCCCTCATTTGAACCTATGAGCAAAACTACCCATGTTAAGGGGCTGGGAAGATGATATATTTGATGTCGCAGTAATGTTGGGTGCCAAATATGCCAGCGAACATATCCCTTCCCAATTTAGGGGAAGTACCTTATACGCAGTTCTTCTGCATACAAAATATATGCCTCCCTGGATTTGTGAGTTTTATAATGCTGTACTTTACTCTGGACAAACCCACACCCTTGGGTGTGTCATGCTCAGAACTATTAAAATACTTGTAATCCCTCCAAAATTTATTATCAATGATACATTTGCCCAGGGTGCAACATAGGAGCATCTAGCCATTCAGAGAGGGCCAAGGAAAACTCGTGACAATATTAAAGGTGAATTCTTCCCATCTCTATCTCTTTCCCTTGAGGGATCATATAACAATCCTTCTGTATCTACCAGAACCTCCTCTCCTTCCACCGTGAGGTTCCAATAATGTGAAGTATAGTTGTGCTGAGTCCCATTAACTAATAAGGTCCAATTTCTGTCTAATTTCTCCTCTCCATCGAGTTCCCAGTTCCCCGTGTTATTATCACATAACAGAGTGTAAACACAGTGTTCGTGTGGGACCTTCCCCATGTATTTTGCCTCTGGGTTTTGACCGTAAGAATGAGTACCAAAACACATGGGTAACATTTTATGTGTGACATTCTTTCCAGGAATCGGGGAAAGCTTATATTCTGCCTGGGTATTAGGTAGCAAAGTACACCTAGGGTACCACTGATATTCTCGTTGGTCACATTTCTTAGTGGTATTGGGTACAAGACACACTTCCCTTTTTCCATTTTCGCCTGGTGACACTGGTACTTCATAAAGGCCTATTGGAACCTTGGGGTGTCTGGAGAAGTGCCGGCAAATCCAGCAGTCAGTGAGACTCAATTTTTCGGCCAATTTCCCATGAACCTTTATCAATGGATGTAAGGTGGGATTTTGCAACAATGATGCAACACCGCTGGACGTTATACATACTAACATAAGGGTCACTAGGTACTTCATTATTGTTTTGTGGAAATAATTATAGGGCCACTCTTCTCTATTCTCTCGAGGGATGTTTGTCCTGCCAAATGGATATATTTTCATGACTTTATTCTACTCTCCTCCTTATTCCTACCACCTTTCTAGGGTGCCGCTTTACTTGTCTCCACCACCTATGTGTGTTCAATAATATACCCACACAATTACCAAATATCCAAATGCAAAATATTGAGACCACTATATTAATAATATATGTATATACAAATATCTGAACTCTTGCAATGTTCACAACCAACTAGAGTCCTGCAGCGTCTCACTTCCCACTTTAGTAGTTTCGCTCCACAAGTTGGTAAACAATTTCTCTGAACACTGGGCAATAGGTGCTGGCTTAATCCTGGGTCCCTTGATCACTCCTTGTTGGGCTTTACTCCTGATGGGAGCTCAACTCCTAGTGAGTAGGGCGCAATACTTCAAAGCTTTTCTCCAGTGTAGTTCGTCAGTTTGTTCAATATTTCAGCAAAAGGAGGGCAGAGGCCAGCAATTGAAATCAGGTCGGTGATCTGCTGGGTACTTAACAGAAGAGGCACCTTTCCCGCTGGAACTACAAGCTGCACCAACACTAATGACCGGCCGCTTCTGTAGAGCTGGGATTAGTTTCTCTAATTACACCGTGGATAGCCACAGAACTGTTAACCCCACTTACACACGTTCTTATAGCAGATAATATCGTTGCACAAGCTGCATCCCACTATGCTTGTGTTCACGTTGAGACAGCGTTATACTGACCAATTTTCAGGTATCGTTGCACAGGCTAGTTACCCGTGTTCATGTTCATGCTGAAGTTTTAATCTTCACAATCATTTACAACCTCTTCGCCCAACATGTGTGTGACAACAGTGAGGATAGCTCGCTTTAATGCTGGTACATCTGGGGCATTAGAAATACCTGTGGCGTTGAAGGCGGGGAACTGTGTTTCGTGAAGGAAAATGTGCTGTATTCTACTGAGCAAGGGATTCCTTGGCCATTCAGAGCAGACCTCAGTTTGTAGCTCCAAGCTGGGAGCTATTGGGTGATGTAAATGTAGTTTTTTTTGTGGGTGTCACCACTGTATGCACCTTCAGAATTCTGTTCATTTGGGTGGGCGAGGACGCAGGTTGTATCAATGGGTTTGTTGATCTTCAAACAGCAAACCTTCGTCGCTGGTCTGCTGTATTACCTCAGAAGCAGAAGTGGTAGTACCTGAATCATGTGGAAGTGTCTCCTGTCTCCCTACTTCACTGTAGTCAGGAGGCAAAGGTAATTCTGCTGCTGGAGTAGATTGTAGTGGAATCGGTGCACTCTTACAATGGCTAGCATGTATCCAATTTTTCCTTCCTTCCACTTTCACTGCAGTCTGTGTAGCAAGCAGTACCTGGGCCGGCCCCCGTCACCTGGGCTGAAGACTGCTGGTTTTCTGAAAGTTCTTTGTCATAAGCCAGTCCCCCGGTTTGAAATGATGACCAGGGCCTTCGAGAGGAGTCAGTAGGCTGGCCTTGACCTGTTGGTGGCTCAAACGTAAATCTTTAGTCAGTTGTTTACAATAGTCTACAAACAATAGATACTGTACTTCAGAAAGCTTCCTTGGCCGCGGTACCCCCAGATATTGGCTGGCCTTCCCATGACTATCTCGTAGGGGGATAATTGTGACTTGCTTCTGGCAGTTGTCCTAATGGACAGCAACACCAGGGGCAAAGCATCCGGCCATTTTAAATTGGTCTCCATGCAAATCTTGGCTATTTTGCTCTTCAAGGTGTAATTATACCTCTCTACGAGGCCCGCTGATTGTAGGTGATTTGCAGCATGAAATCGCTGTGTGATGTTAAGGGCACTACAAACATTTTCCATCACTTCATTAGCGAAGTGGGGACAATTGTCGCTCCATACTATTCTAGGTAATCCGTATCTAGGAAAGTACTCTTTCAGTAGTATCTTGGCAGTAGAGAGGGCACCATTGTCTTTTAATGGGTAGGCCTCTGTCCATTTTGAAAACATACATACTACCACTAACAGATTTGTTTGTTCCATGGTTCCATGTGGATAAAATCCATCTGTATAGCTTCAAAGGGCAGATCAGGAGGGGCAAAGTGACCAGGGGGCGTCAGGGTCCCTTTTACTGCATTGTGCATTGCACACATCATAGAACTCTTGACCAGGTTATTAGCAGCTTTGGATATCATAGGATTACTCCAAACGTGGTCCAAAGTTGTCTTGATGCCTTGGGCACTGTTGTGTGCAGGACTGTGGGCCATAGTAACCATAGCATGTACATAACAATTAGGTAACATCCATCTTCTCCTATCTGTGTCATCTGTGTAACAACCCTCACTGTCTAGTCTACAGTTCTACTCCCATTGCTCCCTTTCTTCTGCCGTTGCTTCTGCTTGAATGTCTCTCACACACTGCAAGGTATTTTCTAGTACTCCATTCTTGGGCTTCCATCTGGTACTACTCTCAACGTATGCATTGTCAAATGGTGCTTCTGCTTTGCAAAAGCATTTCCACTTCCTATATCATCGGTCATTTTCTTGTGGGCACTACCCTTAATAATTGCAATCTGACGGGGCAAACTGAGAGCGTTCAGAAGGGCCACATTCAAAGTGCCATGCTGAACGGTAGTACCATGCGAAGTGATAAAGCCCCTATTCGCCCAGCGTCGCCCAAAATTATGAGCTACTCCAAACGCATACTGGCTATCAGTGTAGATATTAACACTAAGATGCTCACTTATTTCACAAGCTCTCGTGAGGGCAATTAATTCTGCAGCCTGTGCCGAATTTTGCGGGATTCTATGGGATTCAACCACTGTTTTTAACGTGATAACGGAATAGGCTGCAGTGGTTTACCATGTGGTAACTTGAAGCATGACCTATCTACAAACAGCTCTCCCTGTGGGTCAGATAGGGGAGTATCTGTTAAATCTACCCGCCCCTTGGTTTCTTCCTCAGTGGCAAAAATGCAATTATGGTCAAATTCCACATTGTCCTGAGGGAGGGGTAGTAACGTAGCTGGGTTCAAGACATTGCAACGCTTCAAAATGATATTTGGACTGAACAATGTTAATTCATAACCTGTTAGACGAGCACTGGTGAGATGCTGTGTCTGTGTTTTGTTTAACAAAATATCAACTGCATGAGGAACCATCACAGTGAGCGGATTGCCACCAACAAACCCTTCACTTTGTTTCACCGCAGCAGCTGCAGAAGCCACTCCTCTAAGACAATTAGGCAAAGCTTGCGCCACAGTGTCCAAGGTGGAAGAGAAGTGTGCACAAGGGCGTTGTCTCCCACCTTGATCCTGTGTCAAAACAGACAATGTACAGCCATGCTTTTCATGCACAAATAAAACAAATGGTTTGCTGTAACCCGGATTACCCAATGCAGGAGCAGAGCACAATGCCTTTTTTAGTTCCTGAAAAGCCTCCTCACATTCGTCAGTCCAAGGTACAGGAGAGGGCACACCCAAAAGTGTCAGGGCAGTCAATGGCTTAGCTATAAGCGAAAAATTTGGGATCCACTGTCTGCAAAAGGATGTAAATCCCCAAAATGCTCGGACTTCAGTGGGGGTGCGTGGTGCAGTCATAGTATGAACAAGTTTTATTCTGTCTGGATGTAATCTTCTTCCCTCTGTAGAGAGGAGGTGTCCTAAATAGGTGACGACCTCTCTACAGTACTGCAATTTTGGGAGGGACACTTTATGACCCAAGGATGCTAAATGATGTTGTAAGGAAATGCCTCCTTGGCATGGTTACCCCCTGACTTTTTGCCTTTAATGATGCTATGTTTTGAATTGAAAGTGTGCTGAGGCCTGCTAACCAGGCCCCAGCACCAGTGTTCTTTCCCTAACCTGTACTTTTGATTCCACAATTGGCACACCCTGGCATCCAGATAAGTCCCTTGTAACTGGTACCTCTGGTACCACGGGCCCTGATGCCAGGGAAGGTCTCTAAGGGCTGCAGCATGTCTTATGCCACCCTAGAGACCCCTCACTCAGCACAGACCCACTGCTTACCGGCTTGTGTGTGCTAGTGAGAACAAAATGAGTAAGTCGACATGGCACTCCCCTCAGGGTGCCATGCCAGCCTCTCACTGCCTATGCAGTATAGGTAAGACACCCCTCTAGCAGGCCTTACAGCCCTAAGACAGGGTGCACTATACCATAGGTGAGGGCACCAGTGCATGAGCACTGTGCCCCTACAGTGTCTAAGAAAAACCTTAGACATTGTAAGTGCGGGGTAGCCATAAGAGTATATGGTCTGGGGGTCTGTTTTACACAAACTCCACAGCACCATAATGGCTACACTGAAAACTGGGAAGTTTGGTATCAAACTCCTCAGCACAATAAATGCACACTGATGCCAGTGTACATTTTATTGTAAAATACACCCCAGAGGGCACCTTAGAGGTGCCCCCTGAAACTTAACCGACTATCTGTGTAGGCTGACTGGTTCCAGCAGCCTGCCACACTAGAGACATGTTGCTGGCCCCATGGGGCGAGTGCCTTTGTCACTCTGAGGCCAGTAACAAAGCCTGCACTGGGTGGAGATGCTAACACCTCCCCCAGGCAGGAGCTGTAACACCTGGCGGTGAGCCTCAAAGGCTCACCCCTTTGTCACAGCACCGCAGGACACTCCAGCTTAGTGGAGTTGCCCGCCCCCTCCGGCCACGGCCCCCACTTTTGGCGGCAAGGCTGGAGGAAACAAAGAAAACAACAAGGAGGAGTCACTGGCCAGTCAGGACAGCCCCGAAGGTGTCCTGAGCTGAAGTGACTCTAACTTTTAGAAATCCTCCATCTTGCAGATGGAGGATTCCCCCAATAGGATTAGGGATGTGACCCCCTCCCCTTGGGAGGAGGCACAAAGAGGGTGTACTCACCCTCAGGGCTAGTAGCCATTGGCTACTAACCCCCCAGACCTAAACACGCCCTTAAATTTAGTATTTAAGGGCTCCCCTGAACCTAAGAATTTAGATTCCTGCAACTAACAAGAAGGACTGCTGAGCTGAAAAACCCCTGCAGAGGAAGAACAGAAGACACCAACTGCCTTGTCCCCAGACTTACCGGGCTGTCTCCTGCCTTCCAAAGAAACCTGCTCCAGCTACGCTTTCCAAAGGACCAGCGACCTCTGAATCCTCAGAGGACTGCCCTGCTTCAAGAAAGACAATAAACTCCCGAGGACAGCGGCACTGCTCCAAAAGAACTGCAACTTTGTTACAAGGAGCAGATTTAAAGACCCCTGCAACTCCCCGCAAGAAGCGTGAGACTTGCAACACTGCACCCGGCGACCCCGACCCGACTGGTGGAGAACAACCAACTCAGGGAGGACCCTCCGGCGACTCTACGACTGTGAGCAACCAAAGTTGTTCCCCCTGAGCCCCCACAGCGACGCCTGCAGAGGGAATCCCCAGGCTCCCCCTGACCGCGACTGTCTGAACTCCATTTCCCGACGGCTGGGAAAGACCCTGCACCCCCAGCCCCTAAAGAAACGGATCTTCTGTGCAGGAGTGACCCCCAGGAGGCCCTCTCCCTTGCCCAGGTGGTGGCTACCCCGAGGAGCCCCCCCCTTGCCTGCCTGCGACGCTGAAGAGATCCCTTGATCTCTCATTGACTTCCATTGAAAACCCGACGCGTGTTTGCACACTGCACCCGGCCGCCCCCGCGCTGCTGAGGGTGTACTTTTTGTGCTGACTTGTGTCCCCCCCGGTGCCCTACAAAACCCCCCTGGTCTGCCCTCCGAAGACGCGGGTACTTACCTGCTGGCAGACTGGAACAGGGGCACCTCCTTCTCTCCATTGAAGCCTATGTGTTTTGGGCACCTCTTTGACCTTTGCACCTGACCGGCCCTGAGCTGCTGGTGTGATAACTTTGGGGTTGCTCTGAACCCCCAACGGTGGGCTACCTTGGACCCAAACCTGAGACTTGTAAGTGATTTACTTACCAGACAAAACTAACAAAAACTTACCTCCCCCAGGAACTGTGAAAATTGCACTGTGTCCCCTTTTAAAACAGCTTATTGTGTTTTATGTAAAAAGTATACATGCTAAAGTAATGATTCAAAGTTCCTAGAGTACTTACCTGCAATACCTTTCAAATGAGATATTACATGTGAAATTTGAACCTGTGGTTCTTAAAATAAAATAAGAAAAGATATTTTTCTATAACAAAACCTATTGGCTGGATTTGTCTCTGAGTGTGTGTACCTCATTTATTGTCTATGTGTATATACAACAAATGCTTAACACTACTCCTTGGATAAGCCTACTGCTCGACCACAGTACCACAAAATAGAGCATTAGTATTATCTCTTTTTGCCACTATCTTACCTCTAAGGGGAACCCTTGGACTCTGTGCATGCTATTCCTTACTTTGAAATAGCACATACAGAGCCAACTTCCTACAGATGTAATAATGCAAGAGTATCAGCTTTACATTGTGCCATAGAATCAGAGGCAATTAAAATATTGTCAATGTACTGCAACAGTACAGAGCCTGAAGGTGGATTGAATTGGTCTAGTTGACATTTAAGAGCTTAGCTATATATGCTGGGACTTTCCACAAATCCTTGAGGAGCCCTTGTGAAAGAAAATTATTGGCCAAATATTGAGAAACTGAACAAATATTGGCTTTCTGGCGCTATCGGAATACTGAAGAAAGCATTCTTCAAATCGATAACTGAGAAATAGCACTCAGTGGGTGGTATCATGGTGTAAAGACTATTCATGTCTGGGACCACAGGAAACTGGGGAATGACTATTTTATTGATTTCTCAGAGATCAATAACTAGTCGATATATCGTGTTATCAATAGCTGATTGGTCAACATCTGAGTTATTAGTATCAATTTGTTTCTTAACCGGGAGAATCGGGCTGTTACAGGGGCTGCCCACTATTTCCTTTACCACACCTGCATGCACGAGGTCAGAAATGAAATACTCTCGTAGGTGTTGAGATGGGGCTCACCACAGGGATCCCAGAAATCCCTATCGAAGTGGTATGAAGCCCAGACAGGGGAGCCCCTGGGACTGCAGCATGTGCAATAGATGTTCTGGTGGCGTCAGTATCTAGAAGAAACTTATGGCCCTCCCCTTCGATATTTGCATCAATCTAGGGACAACTGATCTACAGGAATACTGACTTGCCCCTGGCCCTTTCTGTGGCTGTCCTAGTAATCGTATAATTCAGAAAGGGAATCACCAGCATAATATTGTCGTTCAAATGCATTGTAAAAAATATTAGTGTTATGTGGGACCTGGTTTACATTCTACAAAGTCTGACTGCCTCTGCCTCTTCCTCGCCCTCGTGGGTTACCTGACGCATTCCCTCTGTCAAGTGACATGCTCTGTCTCCCTTCCAACAATGGGCAAGTATCACGCCAATGGCCATCCTGTTAACAGTAGGCACATTGGTTGGTATTCAATCGGCGGTCTTGCGGTGGTGCCGATACACCTCGCCCTTGACCCCTTCCTCGTCCCCTTGGTGGGCCACCCCTCGGCTGAGGGAATGTGTCCCGCTGGGGATATGCCTGCTGTAATAGTACCTTTTTCTTCAAATCTCTTACTGACTTCTCATTTGTTTCTAACTCTTCCTTATACCTACTCTCATAGTATTGTGCCATCTGTAAAATTTCTGCCTGTCCTTTTGTCATCCACGAACTCTGTTGCTTTTAATTTTTGTGATATTTCAGGTAGAAGGCCGTTGACAAAGCGTTCCACAAATAACGTGACACCCTTTACGGAGGCGAGGTCTTGACCACTAAAATCTGTGAACACTTGTTCAAATCTAGTAAAATAATCTGGGACATCTTCATCTGTTTTTTGTTAATAGGTGGCAAGTTTCCCCCAGTCTACAGCTTGAAGTGGAATAATAATCTCTAATTTGGTCAATATTCGGTCGGGCAAATCTAAAATGTCCTGTTGAGGCAGGGCTCCTAGCGCCCTGCCTGCTTCATGTTTTTCTAATGCCCCCCATGTGGCCCCTAGGGTAAGTGCGTCATCTACTCTTCGAATTTTATGCCAGACTTCGGGGCCCAATAAAACACCCAAAAAATAATCAATGTCTTTGAGTGTCATGGTGGTGGTGAAAATAGCAGTTCTAAGGTCACGATAGAACCCAGCTGGATTCTTTCGAGGATCCGGCAAGTCCTTTTCTTATAGCCATGACCTCTTCCCTTTTCCATGGGATATGGACAAACTGAGCCACAGCTACAGGAGGCGGTTGGTTGGCGGCAACTGCATCTGCAATTGCAGCAGCAGTGGGAGGATCAGGATGTACTTCCCTCATTGGCTATCCCCTTTCATACATATTGAGAACATCTTCTCTGGCTAAAACACAAATGCGTACTACCTCCGTTATGTCCTTATCACCAAGTTTACAAGCCATGCTGTCACGCCAAAGTTGGTTTAATTCCTGTTTATAAGGGAGAGAGGTAGAGTTGCTAGTACAACAATTCCAATCCTTCTCCAATTTCTCAATCAAGTACTGAATTGCTAATTGCTGTTCAAAATGTGGCATATGTTGTACTGTTTGTATAATATCGGTGAGAGTGTACATAGGATCTGCCATCCAAACCTCTAACTGATTTTTAATAACCCGTTTTTAATTTTCCTCATATTAGGGGGCAAAGTCAATTTCATAGGTGGACATAGAAAATTTGGAGTAGTAGGGGCAGAGGACATTATTCTCAAAATTGTGTTGTCCGCGGGCAGCAGCGAAGCAGGGGGCTGGGGAACTGGGACTTGGTCTGTGGTTGCTGCGGCACATTCTGATATGGTGGTACACATGAATTGCCCAGATTCTGCCCTCGCCCTTGCTGCTGTTGCTGTGCTCCCATGATAGGTTGAACTATCATAGGTTGAACTGCTACAGGGGGGGTGTATGGTTGAGGTGCGGTCGGGTTATTATCTAACAACTGTGGCAATACCTCGTCTTCTTTCAGTGCATTTTTGGATTCTGTCTGTTTTGATACATAACTTCCCTCTACCTGGGCTCTATGGATTCTATCTTTGGACTCAATTCCCTTCTGGGTTTGGGAGTGGTGGTATTGCGCCGCTTTCTGCATTGTTGTTTTCCGTTTTTCTCTCTCTACCAATTTGTCTGCCTCAATTTTCCTCTTGGTAGCCTCCGTCTCCCATTTTCTATGTACATCAAACATGTGCTGTCTAGCCCTTTTTTAAAACAAGCATTCCTGCAAGTAGGTTATTTTCTTTAAATCAAAAGATCCATCCTCCGGCCACTGGAGGTCAGGACAATGTGTAGTATATCTGCGCCATATACTGTCATACAAATTATTTTCTAAACCATAATCCTTTAACATGTCCCACCCTGGTGTTCCTTCTTTTGGGATCGGTTGTCTTTCGTCCAAACGTGGTACACGATTTTGGCGAAAACAACGACCTAGCCCTTGCCAACATTGTTTATTTCACATATCTAACCTTTTAAGTTTCAAAATGTGACATGCAACTGGGTACCTTTTCTCTAACCCCTTTACCAAATGCTTACCAACCTACAAATTGTTCCAGGCCTGGACAAAATATTCACAAGTTAACAGAGCACGTGCAATACAAAATTTCAAACAGTAGCATTACCAATACAATTTTACCAAAAACTAGTTATTTCCAAATTTATAACAGTTTCCTAAAACAGTTATTCTTTCAAATGCAAGTAGAAACAACCAGTCAGGGTGGAACAGTCTCACCTGATCATCTGTTTTCCGAGATCTCTCTCCAGCCGCCTGTCTCAGACTAATCAGTCAATTTTCAAAGCTGATGTTCAGGATCTTTGCTGGGACGTCGCGGGGAGATGCCTGCCTGGTGGATAAGATGCAGCTGCTTTGAAACTGTCTTTGTGCAGGGGCCTCTGAAATCTACACCTCCGGAACGGCGTCCCCTTCACTGGCAGCACGTCTCGTGACAGCGCTATTGTAGACATCCACTGGAAGATCCCGGACGAGCCTCCATTTGTAAAGCAAGATCCAAAAATACTTACAAATGCATTTACAAAGGAGTTAGACACGGAGAGTCGGAGTGGAGACCAAGGTCTTATTTATTATGCTGCAGCAAAGAGACCAGATTTACAATTGGCACCCCCAGCCCGAAGTAATGTGTGCTAACATGGTGTGTTTAACAGCGATATTTATACTCCTACATCAAAGGATTCATAAAGTAAGTAAATGATGATACAAGTCATATAGGAATTTAAGGAGGGAATCAGTTTTCACGCACTGGTTCCCGTCCTTGCTCTGTTCTCGACTCCCTTCTGCATCTGTCTGGCCTTTCACATTCTTGGAACATTTCAAAGGATTCAATGGTTCAAAGATAGCAGATATCACATTCAGGCCTTCCTGCCATATATTATCCTTCTTTCCCTCCCCAGAGTACGACAGCCAAGGGCAGTCAGTTCATATTTACCACACAAATATAATAAGTAATGTGTTCCAGATAGGGAAAATAACCACCTGCAAGCCCGTTGTAGAACCAGGCATTTTACTAAACGAATATATATATATATATATATATATATATATATATATATATATATATATAAAATAAAACATGCAATATGTAGCGTGTGTTGAGAGAGGACTCAAACTAAATGTCACTAAAATAAAAGCAGCAATACAAAATAGATTCTCACTGTGCCTCTCTCATCCTAAGTTGTTTTAGTGAGCTCTCTGCTTTCGAAAAATGCATCGCTAGATTGTGGACTCTTCCCTTCATCGACATGTACTGATTTTCAGTATTTCCACTATAACACAGCTTTCTCTTTCTTCAGCCGCCCATTGCCCTGTGGTTTCTATTCTATCCCCCACCCAGCCCTATTCCTCCTGTACCCTTGGCTTCCTCGCCATAAGGCCATCTGCCTTATCCTCTCATGTAAATTTTGCTTGCTGGCCAATGGCGTTATTTGTGATCTCTTCAGCAAAAGTGCTACTAACAGACCTCTTATCCTCTGCACGATTCCCAAGGACTTTCATGATACTGTGTCGCTGTGGTCCATGCCTCCTCCTTCTTTTTATTTGAGGTTATCTTGAAGTTTTTGCTTAGTTAGTGGTATTTTCCTTGTGGCCACAGACGCAGAGTAGACAATCTTTCCCCTCAGGACTCTTTAGTGTATCCCACAATACGGAGTCTTCTCACCTGTGTTCCAAGGTAGGTTACCAAAGTTTCATCCATGCCCCTTTGAATGTCAGCACTATTAACAGCATCCTTTTAAGAAATAATTGCATCAGCCTAAATGATTGTTCCTGGGATCCGATCTCACAATCGGTAAACCCCCATAATCATATGGAATTATGGAATGTTTCTTATGCAGGGATCAGTTTTGACTCTTTGTTTTTGGATATAAATAATTACTACCCATGTTATTTTTCTTCACAATTGTGTTTCCTTTGGCCAGGAACAATCTATGCTTTTTACTAAGCAGTTCTTGTAGGTTATAGTTCAATGTAGCACGGGGGCATTACCGGTACAAAAGAGATGAGTCTTCCCTAGTGTAAAGAAATGGCTCCCTGTTGCAGTTACCCCCCACTTTTTGCCTGATACTGATGCTGACTTGACTGAGAAGTGTGCTGGGACCCTGCTAACCAGGCCCCAGCACCAGTGTTCCTTCACCTAAAATGTACCATTGTATCCACAATTGGCACACCCTGGCATTCAGATAAGTCCCTTGTAACTGGTACTTCTAGTACCAAGGGCCCTGATGCCAAGGAAGGTCTCTAAGGGCTGCAGCATGTCTTATGCCACCCTAGAGACCCCTCACTCAGCACAGACACACTGCTTACAAGCCTGTGTGTGCTAGTGAGAACAAAATGAGTAAGTCGACATGGCACTCCCCTCAGGGTGCCATGCCAGCCTCTCACTGCCTATGCAGTATAGGTAAGACACCCCTCTAGCAGGCCTTACAGCCCTAAGGCAGGGTGCACTACACCATAGGTGAGGGTACCAGTGCATGAGCACTGTGCCCCTACAGTGTCTAAACAAAACCTTAGACATTGTAAGTGCAGGGTAGCCATAAGAGTATATGGTCTGGGAGTCTGTTTTACACGAACTCCACAGCACCATAATGGCTACACTGAAAACTGGGAAGTTTGGTATCAAACTTCTCAGCACAATAAATGCACACTGATGCCAGTGTACATTTTATTGTAAAATACACCTCAGAGGGCACCTTAGAGGTGCCCCCTGAAACTTAACCGACTACCTGTGTAGGCTGACTAGTTTTAGCAGCCTGCCACAAACCGAGACATGTTGCTGGCCCCATGGGGAGAGTGCCTTTGTCACTCTGAGGCCAGTAACAAAGCCTGCCCTGGGTGGAGATGCTAACACCTCCCCCAGGCAGGAATTGTCACACCTGGCGGTGAGCCTCAAAGGCTCACCTCCTTTGTGCCAACCCAGCAGGACACTCCAGCTAGTGGAGTTGCCCGCTCCCTCCGGCCAGGCCCCACTTTTGGCGGCAAGGCCGGAGAAAATAATGAGAAAAACAAGGAGGAGTCACTGGCCAGTCAGGACAGCCCCTAAGGTGTCCTGAGCTGAAGTGACTCTAACTTTTAGAAATCCTCCATCTTGCAGATGGAGGATTCCCCCAATAGGGTTAGGATTGTGACCCCCTCCCCTTGGGAGGAGGCACAAAGAGGGTGTACCCACCCTCAGGGCTAGTAGCCATTGGCTACTAACCCCCCAGACCTAAACACGCCCTTAAATTTAGTATTTAAGGGCTACCCTGAACCCTAGAAAATTAGATTCCTGCAACTACAAGAAGAAGGACTGCCTAGCTGAAAAACCCCTGCAGAGGAAGACCAGAAGACGACAACTGCCTTGGCTCCAGAAACTCACCGGCCTGTCTCCTGCCTTCCAAAGATCCTGCTCCAGCGACGCCTTCCAAAGGGACCAGCGACCTCGACATCCTCTGAGGACTGCCCCTACTTCGAAAAGACAAGAAACTCCCGAGGACAGCGGACCTGCTCCAAGAAAGGCTGCAACTTTGTTTCCAGCAGCCTTGAAAGAACCCTGCAAGCTCCCCGCAAGAAGCGTGAGACTTGCAACACTGCACCCGGCGACCCCGACTCGGCTGGTGGAGATCCAACACCTCAGGAGGGACCCCAGGACTACTCTGATACTGTGAGTACCAAAACCTGTCCCCCCTGAGCCCCCACAGCGCCGCCTGCAGAGGGAATCCCGAGGCTTCCCCTGACCGCGACTCTTTGAATCCAAAGTCCCGACGCCTGGGAGAGACCCTGCACCCGCAGCCCCCAGGACCTGAAGGACCGGACTTTCACTGGAGAAGTGACCCCCAGGAGTCCCTCTCCCTTGCCCAAGTGGAGGTTTCCCCGAGGAATCCCCCCCTTGCCTGCCTGCAGCGCTGAAGAGATCCCGAGATCTCTCATAGACTAACATTGCGAACCCGACGCTTGTTTCTACACTGCACCCGGCCGCCCCCGCGCCGCTGAGGGTGAAATTTCTGTGTGGACTTGTGTCCCCCCCGGTGCCCTACAAAACCCCCCTGGTCTGCCCTCCGAAGACGCGGGTACTTACCTGCAAGCAGACCGGAACCGGGGCACCCCCTTCTCTCCATTCTAGCCTATGTGTTTTGGGCACCACTTTGAACTCTGCACCTGACCGGCCCTGAGCTGCTGGTGTGGTGACTTTGGGGTTGCTCTGAACCCCCAACGGTGGGCTACCTTGGACCAAGAACTGAACCTTGTAAGTGTCTTACTTACCGGGTAAAACTAACAAATACTTACCTCCCCTAGGAACTGTGAAAATTGCACTAAGTGTCCACTTTTGAAACAGCTATTTGTCAATAACTTGAAAAGTATACATGCAATTTTTATGATTTAAAGTTCCTAAAGTACTTACCTGCAATACCTTTCAAATGAGATATTACATGTAGAATTTGAACCTGTGGTTCTTAAAATAAACTAAGAAAATATATTTTTCTATACAAAAACCTATTGGCTGGATTTGTCTCTGAGTGTGTGTACCTCATTTATTGTCTGTGTGTATGTACAACAAATGCTTAACACTACTCCTTGGATAAGCCTACTGCTCGACCACACTACCACAAAATAGAGCATTAGTATTATCTCTTTTTGCCACTATCTTACCTCTAAGGGGAACCCTTGGACTCGGTGTATGCTATTCCTTACTTTGAAATAGCACATACAGAGCCAACTTCCTACACCTAGTCCCTCCTTAACAAAGTTCTCTTGAAGAAGAACCATTGCACAAGTATCCTCCCTTGTAGTTAGCACTCACACTATAGACCTTAACTAGCTAGTTCAGTCCCCCTACACAGATTGTTGAGTTTAAATCTAATCAGATTTCAAGTTTCATGCAATATACAGACCAGCCAAATCTTGCAATCCTATTCTTGACAATCATACAGAGCACTGCATTTTAATTAGGCAATTGACCCATAAATAACTTCTATTTCTCACATCTATAAGAGATAAAGAAACAATGCAGACTTGGGGCCTGATTACAGGTTATCCTGTCTGCCGAATTTCCGACGGGGTGGTTGTCACCATGCTGCCTACCTCTCCGCTGGACCCATTATGACTTTCCCGCTGGGCTGACTGGTGGAAACAAAGGTTTCTGCCTGTCAGCCCAGCAGAAAAGTGGGCAGCAGCATAGTTGCAGGCTTGTAATCGAGCCGGTAGCAATTCTACCGCCGCAGGGTGCACCAGCCCCCTCGCAGTGCTCACTGTCTGCACTGCCAAGTGCAGGGGCCCCCCTGTGGCCCCCTGCACCTGTCTCCACCAGCCTTTACATGGCAGTGATACCACCATGAAAAGGCTGGCGGAGGACCAGGTCGTAATCAGGAGGGCGGTGCTGCATGCAGCGCCGCCCTGGCTGATTCCGCCCTCAGTCAGCTCTTCGGGATCACCGATCCCACGGAGACGTTGGTACCCTGGCGGTCTAACCACCAGAGTCGTAATGGGGTGGTTGGACCGCCACAGCAGCGGCTGTCCTGACCGCCAGCCTCTTAATCAGACCCTTGGACTTACTTTGCATCTTCAATCACACCCTGGTGGTCATATCCCCACCTCCAGGCCACTCTTCTCTATCCTCTCACTGGCATTTCTCCTCTTTTTATAGACACCGTTGCCCTTTATACCCCTGGCCTAGTCTCCGTTGTTGATGTATCCCAATTAATCAGCTCAAACCTCCTTTTAAAATTTTTTTTTTTATAAACTTTACCTTTCTCAAAATGGAGAGAGAGCCTATAATTTCTCTACTACAGTTTTGGGCACATTGCTTATTTCATCTGGCCCGTGTTGTGTGGATGGCAGGAGTTTTGATTAACATGTTTCATTGTTGATTGCAAATCTTTTAGGACACATGCTGTTCTGAGCTCGGGAAGCCCAGCTCCCTAGCAAATCGGTCTTGGAGGTGTGTATTAAGTGTTGTCTAAATGTGTTGTGTTGGGTGTTTCAATGTCTCTTAGTCCTTGGTGGTAATTGCTGTTGCGACGTCTAAACACAACTGTGGAATTGAATTTTTGATGTGTGGTTGGCGCTTGTGAAGGATGTTTGGGTAGAGTTCAGTGCTGTTAGGGGCAGCATATAAACTTGGTATCTATAATGTTGGAAGCATGCAATATGTTCGGTCCAAAGTATACTTTTGGGTGTAGCAGCGTAGGTGAAAAGAACTCACAGCAGTGATTTAACTTACGGTAGCATAGTGAGTGAGAACCTAACTTTACTGTACCTTGTGCATGAGGAAAGGGCGGATAAGATGTTTCAACTTTGCTGTCCCTTGACACACACTGCTCAAGTTGTATTGGTTCTCTGCATGATTTATGTTGTAAAGCAAACTAGCAGAGCGGTATCCAGCCATTGTCTTGACCCTAGAAGTACCAATCCATTTATCACTTTTTGTTTCACTTAATATGTGGGGCAGGTATGTCCACACGTGGGTTCTGTTTCCACTGGGTCACTGGAACCAAGATATACCCAGTGGATGAGCCCATAACAAGGGACAGACCGACCCTGGGTTCCAGTTCAGGGAGGCCCAGTCTTAGCAGTTTGGGCGAGACTGATTTGCATATAGCTGGGTCCAAACTAGCATGATGTGCGAAATAACAGTGGGTTGGGATGTGGCCTCGAGTAATTACCAGTGACTGAGATTATTTCAAGCATTTCATCCATCACTTGTTGTATACTTTAGTTGTGACGTGTTAAAACACAACTATGTGGAATCTCTGGTCGGTGCTTGTGGAGGATATTGGGTTAGAGCTCACTGCTGTTAGGGACAACATGGAATCTTGGTATCCATAATGTTGGTAGCATGTATTATGTTCTGTCCAATGCATACTTCTGGGTGTTGCTCAATCCTAAGACATTTGAAAAAATGTAGATGAAAATAACTCGCAACAGTGATTTTATTTATGGCACCATATTGAGAGACAACTTAACTTTATTGTCCCTTTTGTTTGAGGAAAAGGTAGAGGAGATGTTTCAGCTTTGCTGTCCCTTGACATACTGCTGTAGTTGTATTGGGTCTCTGCATGATTTTTGTTGTAAAAGTAAACTAGCAGAGCTGTATCAAGAGCCGTTGTCTTGACCTTAGAAGTACCAAGCCTGAGCAGTCTCCTCTGCCGTGAGTCAAGCCATCTGCACTCTATGTAGCACTATTAAATGTGTTCCCTTTGTGTAGTAAAATGGACATATTTCCTCTTCCTATGACAAATCTACTCTATAGTCCTCACTGGGACTTTTTATACTGAATTCCCTTGCTTATGACGTTGTCAGTTCATGTATGCAAGACACTCCCATAACATTAATACCTTTTAAGAAAAGTCCACCACACCAGTTCCTGAATAATGCAGTAACATTGATCATTCTATCTTTAAAAAGGCTTGATTTATTGACCGTACTTTTGTTTCAAATATATCAACAGTTTAACATACATTTTGCTAAATTGTTAAATAAGTGTGTAGTCTTGGCCATTTCTATGGCTGTTTATTTCAGGTCTCTCCTTATGGACAGCTTTTAGCCATCTGTAGTTGAAAGCCTCTTGTGGACCCTACAAAAAATGTACAGTGGGTTTAGAGTATGGTCATTGCTTACGAAGGGTTGGTTTTGTTGTCTCGTTTGTTTTCTTCATATTAATGGCTTTCCTTCCTCTTCTTATTTGTCCCTCCCCTGAAGTGTAGCCTCTTTACCATTCTTTTGATAAGATGGCCTTTTATTGTTCTGCTACTGTCAAATAGGGAAATACTGTATTCTTCTTCATTCATCTCGCTAGTTGACATGTTTTCTAGCTCTCTCCCATGTGTGCTGCTTCAACCACTTCAGCGTTCCATTTTGCTTCCTTGCCCTCCCCTGCTATCCTAAAGCTCTTCCATTGCTTTTCCCACCCCATTCACCCTTCTACCCTTTTTTTTTCATTGGCTTTTGCCTGTGCCCAAGCCTCCAGTTGGTTCCTCTCACCCGCTACTCGAATCCCTTTCAGACATTTAAATTATTTTTGTCAAAAAAATTGTTTGTATTGATATTTTAAGGTAACCTGAAAGCTGCCATTTGCTCTCTCTCGTCTCCTACTTTGCAAAAAGCATGTTCACATCACTAAAATTATGCATTCAAATGACGTCATGTGCTTGGAACATTAAATCAGAAAAGTAAATGGTGCCCACTTAGGTGGTGCCACATGTGCGCACATAGGTCTTTCCATCTGTGTGTCTAGGGAATTAAGCCGGAGCAGCAACTGTGACATCGTGGGATTTTTATATTTTATTTCCTCGACTAAGCTTTATTTATTATTATATATATTGTTTTGCTATGCTACCCCACATCAGCAAAAAACGTAACTTGTGACTGTGTATTGGTATGGCTGATATGGAACAGCAGTCTCTGCCGAAGAACACTAAAATTATGTTCTTACCAGTTTGGTGCCCAGTGTTGCCTGCATTGGAATATTACCATACAACTTGCTTCCACATACAATAATGTTCTCCCATACTAGAACCTGTCAACCTAAAGCTCATGGTTTCAGTCCCTACTTTTATATCTTTCTCGCCTTTTTTACATTTTGAAGCAGTTTTATTGGCATATGTATGTGGTATCATATACACATCAGTGATGCAGTGAAGGGCAAAAAACATGGTCAACATATTGTCCAAATAAATCAAGCGTCTTCTGCCCTCTCTTGTCACCTGGCCACATAAGCCATTCCTCACGGCTGCTCCAGTTTACAGAAAAATTGAAGACTCACCTCACTAAATCACAGTGCAGTAACTGTATACATCTGCTCCAAGAACCTACCTACCTTTCTTATCCATTCCTTGACTGTATGCCTACCGTTGACCCTGTACATTGGTCAACTGGCTTGGTTTGTGCTATAAAACGTCACTTACATACGTACATACATACATAGATAGACCAATGTAGGACTGCCAGTAAATCCAGGTTTTGCCATGTTTTCGTGGGTAGAGACATCCTTTATAGATGATCTGGAAGGCCATTTGTTTTTAGGTCTGTCCTAATAAACATTGCATGCTTTTCTGTTTGAGGCAAATACTCCAGGTGAGTGTTATCCAGCGGTCTTCTTAATGTGATTCTCTTTCCCTTTCTGCACTGCTTTCTCTCTCTAACTCTTGTGGTTCTCCCCTGCCCTCCTCCGTGATGCGCTTGCCCTTGTGTGCTCCTATGCCTGTGTTGCTTTAACGCTTTCAGTTCCATGTTACTCTCTTCTGTTTGCTTTTCTCCCCTGCCCCTCATGCTGCACTCCCTCTTGTCGGAGTGTCGTCTGTTTGCTCCTCGGTGCCCTGTTTTGCTTCCACCCACCCTCTGTTGCTTCACCCCGCCACTCCCTGCATATATTTTGTGCCCCTGCTTGTGTTGCTATACACACCCGCTTTACTCCTGTGCCACTTCCATGCATTCCGCCCATATTGCTTCCCCACCTTAATTGCAGGTTGGATGGCAAAAAAAAACAACCAACCATGTCATTCTGTAGTCGCACGCAGGTGTGTGGCATGCACCTACAAAATGATGCAATAGACTAGTCCCCCCCCCCCCCCCCCCCTTTTTTAGGAATGCTTTACAGCATGTTTAAGGGGTATTGCCAAAGCCCATACGGTCCCAAAGGAGAGAACTGTTGACTTTGCCAATGGTTGTTTTATATTGTCAGTCCAGCCCCTCTCTGATCAGGTGTCTGGTCACCTTTTCTGAGCTGTTTTCCTCTGCTAATGCCAAATCCATGATAATGAAGATTTTCATGTATCTATTTGCATTCAAATCATGAAGTTTATGTTCCAAGTTCAACTTCGGGGTCAACGTAATGCACCAGGCCAGAACTCCAGAGATCAAGTCTGCACTCCTGGTCTTTCACTCTAAACAAGCACAGAGCTCCAGATAGTATGCAGGAATTGTCCTTAGAGAGCATACCATTTCAGGTATAGTGGTGAGTCTCCATGCTTGTGCTGTAGACCCTTCTACAAATAATACACTCTTTATTGGAGTTACGTTGCTAGTATTGATTGACTGGAACAAAATAGGCCTATCTCAGGGTAGCAGTGACCCCCGAACTGCTAAATTCTTAATTAGTTGGAGACACTGAAAGTGTCTCTTTTTTGTGTGTCCAGATAAATCACGTTTGCATAGCCTAATCCCGATTGAACAAGAGTGTTCACAGCAAGTTTGCATAGACTCATGTGGGAGACAAGGTAGAATTGTGTTCATGATGTGCAGTTGGGCAAAGCAGATATTGTCTACTCCTGCTACCTAGGAGCTCAGGGTCATGTTTGGATTCAAGAAGACCCTAAGGTGGCTAATGACTTTCAGCAGGTGGAGAACCCATTGAGTGCGGCCAGAAAGTATGTACCCAGTCGGATAGAGGTGATGAGGTGAATAGGATCTATGTCTTGGCTACATTCAGTTTGAGGAAGTTAACAGACACCTAATAAGAAATTGTAGATAAGCAGTTTTGTATCCAGGCTGGGCTCTGTTAAAGTGATCTCGTATGGGCTGTATGAGAGAGTTCAGATATGAGCTAGATGTCATCTGTTTACATGTAGAAAAGGACCGCTGCTAGCTGTATTCAAGATACAAATGGCTGTAGATGGGTACTGGCGAGGAAAGAATTGGTGCCTTCATATTACCACAACTCAGATTCTGTCTTGTATGAGATGAGGCAGAATGGTGTGGCTTGAGTTCTGGATAAAAAGGATTTGATGTATTTGAGGACCATGCAGGAAAAGTCCAGGATTATGAAGATTTAAAGTAGGATTTCCTGTTCATGCCTCAAATCTTCTTGCCCAGTCAGATTTTAGCAGGGCAAGGTGTTTTAGGGCCTAGTGGCCTGTTTTGAGGAGAACGCTTGAGCTGGCAAAGAACACATGTTAGGTTAATTCTGAAAGTGAATGAGCAATAAAATTGCATGTATAACTTATTTTTATCTGTGCATTCAACAACAGAGGTCAAATACCAGTTATGTCTTCTTACAAATTGCTGCTTATTTTTTCCTGGAGATTGACTGCAAAGTTAGGGGAATTTGTAAACACCAGAGAAAGTAAAGTAAACTGTCTTGATATTCGTGCTGGAGTAAAGGCACTGTGAAATAAAAGGTTGTAAGGTGTCAGTATTTTTTTTTACCCCACAACATTCAATAACTTGTAAATGAACTGTACCAATATATTTTAAGAGTAGGGAAGGCACTTGTTTGTATAATTTTGAAGTGTGATGGAAGCCTAGGTTTGGATATGATCAAAACATATTAGAACACTTTAATTAAAGATGTGCAAATGATAAATATTTGCTGTAACCTGATATCCACACACTATCGTTTGAATGCTATACAATTTCACCAGTAAAATTGCATGTCATTGGGAATGTTTGTGGTCATTTCAGTGGAAATGTGCTGTCTGTAATTGGCAGTGTTCTGCCACCTCATGATTTAGTAGCATATTTATTAAAAGTGACAGTTTCAAACATGAACTGAGAAAGTATGCCTACCTATATGTGGACTGGATTTTTTTAATACTTAAAACAAAGGTTTAGTCTATTAAATCAAACAAAATAGCTTTTATACAGTAGACTTGTCAGATGCTCTCATATGTGATAATGAAGAAAAAGACAACTCTGTGAAATAAAATATTTGCCTAGGATCACACAATTTGAGACCAGTTTATGGACCAAGCGCATTAGTTAGGTTGAGTAGGTTTTTTAAGTCAGTAAACCTGCTGGCCTTGTGGCATTTTTAGGATATTATCAGACTTTCTGATGAATGATGCGATAGGCTGCTTACAGAGCTAACAGAATCTGAAATCTGACTCCACTGTTGTCCATTTCTTCCTGAGATTATCAAGAGCTGAGAAAACTACTTGACTTTTTTCTGTGTCCTGGTGAAAAACCTACCTTAAAGGTGTCAAAAATACTCTCTTCTGTAAAAGTTTCTCATCTGGCCAAAGGCCAGTCGATCCAGTTGCTTTCCCAGGAAGAGGAGTAGGGAGATGGAACAGAATGTATTCAGATCATGATGTAAAGGAGTCTTCCTGATAAACAACATTACTACTGTTGACTTCCATGATTTAAGGAAGAATCTCTGGGACAAAAAGTTTTTATAGCTTCAGAAAGAGTTATTGCAAATGAGGAGACATATTTTAATGAATCTGGTTGAACAAAGACTTTTGGGGTAGTCAGAAGACTGGCACACTACTCTGACAGCGGTCACCTTCTCGTCTGACGCAGGCTGAAAAATATCAAGGCAGGTATCAGTTACATTGGACTGGGGAAAACCTCTAAGGTCTGCAGGGAACGGTGATTGTTTTTAAGGGCAATAGCTTTGTTTAGTATGGTTATCTTATTCTCAGAGACACTCTGGTATCTTTGCAATGGGTGATTACAGTTGCTAAATTTTATGCAAGAAGAATTCATTTTTCAATACGAAGTGTTGATTTTTGTTTTATTATGTCTGTGCTTTTACAAGGAGGCCACGTTTGAAAACTTGGATCTAAGGTCAGTAGTTTTGCCTCCAACCTTCTTTTTGCTCTGAGTACTGCCAATATATTGAATTTCAGAGCTAGAGAGAACCAGTTACTCTTTCTGGTTCAACAGCTAGGAAGAGCTTTCTTTTTCTTGAAAGGAAGTATATTGTCCGAAACCGTGGATAGAGAACTAGTGAAAGAATTAAGCTGCACATATAGGTTGGCATATGGGTTGATGGCCTTTGCTAATGTGGGGGCCACCAGCTTGAGATTAGAGGTTTACCAGCTACGAGATTGAGGAGAAGTAAAACATTAGGACAGCTGTAACTTTCGTGGCACAGTGTGATAGAAAAAGAGCTCTGTAGAAATCAGTCCATGCGAAAAGACCTGTCTTACCCATTGAGGCCAAACTCCCAATCATAATCTTATTGCCTACGCTGTCAGTACTTCCTTAGCTTTAGCAAAGACCCTTGTGTGGCTTGAGAAAGCAACTGTATCGTCCCTCTAGTTTCCTTCCTTAAGTTTCCCCAGCAACTCTTGCATCTTGCACTCTCTTCAGTGCTCCAGATGGTGGGATATTGAGGAAGCAGTGGCCGAAGCAAGTGGTGCAACCTTTATCCCTTAATGCCTCCCACCCTCTTCCCCCGCTGTGCTCCTTCCTTGTTACTCCATGTTAAACTTCCTTGCACAACATACACCACCAGTCATGTGAGATGACTCTCACTAGCCTAAGTCATCACACACAGATTCACACATCGCACAGTCATAAGATTCCTTACACAACTCAACACCACCTCTGAGCCAAGTGTGCCCTTCTATGTGCTTCAATTGTTGTATGAATGTGAGGGTAACGTGCACTGCTGTAGCACCACATGCTGTATCTGCATGTGTGTGTGTTAAGAAGAGTGGACTGCTGCCACTGCCACTTCTAGTGTGCCTGGTTCATTTTAATTATTTATTTTTTTATAATGTTTTGAAAGTAACAAAATATTGCAACACAACACAATACAATTTGGTAACCATACAAGAAGGTGCCATGCTTTCCACATATGCCCCACTTACCCACTGACAGCCTGTATGTCCCCTGAGCACAAGCAAGAAGGTGAGTCCCAAAGTAATGTCTTGCCAGATTCTCTAAGGGCAATCAATTCTATGAGAGGAAGGTCCTTGTCTAGCATTGCTCTATTGGCCAGCTATGGGGTTTTGAGGGGTAGGAACTGGATGATCTCTGTGTCTCATAGGTTGTCGCGCAAAGCATACAGGGCCAGACTGTTGCTGCTGTGTGGTGGGAGTGTGGTCTGATTTCAATATGGGCCGGCCCATTTTTTTAAAACACACAAAAAAATGTGTTGCAGGCATCCATGGTACTTTCTGCCCATAGTAAGTGGGGTATGGGAAGATTCGAGGTAAACCCTCCACTCTCCCCAGATGGGTACAAAATGTCTGGCCAGGCCACCTATTAAAAAAATGTGTCTAGCATGTGGAAAAATCTCTCAATCTGCTGCCCAGGGTGACAGAAGCCTGTTCAGATCTTTGGGTTGGTGGTGTGGGACAATGCCTAGGTAGATTAAAATTATATCCATATATCTTGTTATTACCCATTCGACTGTGACACCCAAACCTAGATCTGCTAGTGAGAGTTACTGTTGAAAAGAGACATTGTTCCCTTTCTGATTGTACGTCTTCTATCTTGATCAGGCCTCGGGGGGCTTAGATGCGACCCACCCAACAAAGTGAAAAGTCACCTGCTGCTTTCACGTTGGGAAGCTGTAATTGTAAAATAGATAATTATACTGGGAATACTTTTACTTAAGCAAAAAAAAAAAAAAACACAATTAGCCATTGCCTTCAAAGTGGTCAAGCTTAAGTTTTTTTTTTTTTTTTTTTTTTTTTTTTTTTGGTAGTATTATAAGTTACAGAAAAAGAACCAATAACTGAAGTAATTTAGGTAACTTTATACAATCATAGGATTCTGTCCTGTGACTCGTTTCAATTAGCCATTGCTTGATTCTTAGATTTCTTTGATACATTTCTGTTTTAAGAAATGCATTTTTAAGACATATTATTAGTGAATTGTATGATGCCTAACCATCAACAGTCATTCCCTGTCTCTAAAGGGAAACCCCCTACTTTCCATTTAAAATGGTGTGGCAGCTTTCCAAACATCATTTCTTTGGTTTTTGTAAGATTCATCCTTAATTTATTGTCACTACTCTGTTTCTCTCTAAAAGTATTTGAGCACCAAATGCATTTAGCAGTCTTTTCTATTTCACTTAAGTAAACAGCATAAACAATCAGGTGAAAGTCAATTGTACTTAACTTTGGAGGAAAACATGCCACCTTCTAAATTGAAGTAAAAATATCTGCTAGATGTATATGAAAAAGAGTAAGGACCATGATGAAGCCTTTGCTAACACTGAGTGCTTTTGGCATAAACAGTGTAAGTAAAGTGTTATGGCTAATATGTACCAGGACCAATTTTGATTGTGTAATTTCTGTATACAGTATATTCAAGCTGTAATAATTTTAAGTGCCAACATTTATCCCTATCAACTGTGTTGAATGTGTTGCGTTTTTCATTTCAACTCCTTGTTGATTATAGTGTTAGGTATATCCTAAACAATCATACTTGCTATGTTTAGATCAAAAGCCAACTTGAGCCCAATAGAGAATCTGGTCACTACTTAGCCAGTCCTGATAACATAAAAAAATAGTATATCTTCTTTCTAAAGCACTTAAATTAATTTATAATGTTTAGCTTCTGAGCTAAACATTTTTTTTTCTTCTTTTTTGTTTATGGATACTAGAGTACTTTCAGAAATTTTCTACTTTGTGAAATGCAATTAAAGATTGTCTATGATAACTCTGACAAAAGAATATTTTGTGTTTCAGGAAAATTATCGAAAGTTAATTTGGCATTTATGGTCTAGAATATTTTTAAGGGTATATTTTTAAATCCTCGTTTTTAGGTCAAAGCCTACCAGACAGGACACTGTCTGGTTTGCTAAAGACATCCTGGAGACATCCAGAAAGATGACATAAGAATGCATTCCACCCATTGCTTACCATAGACTTTGAGGTTTGTAGCTCACATTTTCTGGCTCTCTATTTGCTGGCTTTATTTGCTTTAGGCTGTCCAGCTTGAGTTTGTTGCTCTCATTACCCAAACCTTGTTTACAGTATACTTCCACGAGCCCGCTTTTTGTAAACAGCCCTTTAAATCTTGTTCTAATCATGTCACATCTGCTGTGCATTCAGATATAGAGGTTAAATGTCAGGGAACTTGGGGCCAGATGTATCAAACCATTTTGCATTCGCAAACGGTGAGAATCGCAGAATTTGGCCGTTTGCGAATGCAAAAACGTGGTCTGCGATGCATGAAAGGCATTCGCAGGCCAAAAATAAGGAATTGCAAAATTTGCGAATTTTTGCGAAGCAACATGGTTTTGCGTGTCGCATTTCGCATCTTGCAATTTGCGACATGAAATACCGAATCGCAATTAGCATTTTGCAAATTGCGAGTCGGAATAGCGACTCGCAAATACTGATTCAGTATTTCACGTCGGAAATTGCGAGACGCAAAATGCAACTCCCAAATACATGTCGCAATTCGATGCATAAAAAATTCGCAAATTGCGAATTTTCGCAGAATGTCCTTTTGCACATGCAAATTACCACTGAGTGAAACCAGGTGGTAATCAGGTGCAACCTATATAAAGAGGCCCAGAATGCCTCAGACTCTTTTCCACAATGGCTGCACTCTACGTCATGGCGAGGAGGAGGAGGATCTTGGCAGGTTTGAGGAGAGGGAGGAGGAGACAGGAGCGCATTTTCAGAGTGCGCATTACCCTTTTTGACCAGACTGAGGAGGAGATACATGATAAGTGTAGGTTGAACTCAGCCATGATACTTGACCTGATAGCTGAGCTACAACCCATACTGCAGCGCACAACACATAGGACAAATAGCATACCCATCCATGTGCAGGTATTATGCTCCCTGCACCTACTTGCCTCAGGGAGCTTTCAAGGGTTCATAGCAGCAGCTGGAGGAGTATCACAGAGTGCCCTCTCTAGATTTTTCAATGCATTTATCAACGCCATGCTGAGTAGGATACACCAGTACATCAGATTCCCCCACACACCACAGGAAATACAGCAGACTAAAATAGATTTCTACCAGATAGCACAGTTCCCCCACGCCCTAGGTGCCATAGATGGGACACATGTCGCAATCTGTCCACCATCGGCCACAGAGTATGTCCGTCGTCAGTCAAAGAACTTTATTCGGCAAATGCCATAAAAGTACATACAAAGACACGTATTCGAATCTGTAAATAATATAAAACACAAAAACCGTAAAAACAATTCCTAAAACACCATGTACACATCCGATCTAAAAACCCCTTAACATGTAACAAATAAGTATACTAAAACATAATTAAGAATCGCTAAAAACAAAACTTACAGATATCTCAAAATAGAAAGCTCTCACAAACATATAGAGATTAAAATGGAGTAGACCTTTTCCTAATACTTAGAGAAGCTGTAACAAAATTTAGTACGTGGTGACAAGTTTGGATATCTGTCAATCTCTGAAAATATAAGAGAGCTTCCTTATAATGGATAGGTCTAAGATGACATAAAACAGGTAGAATAAAAGCCTTTCTAGGAGCAGCATATAGAGAACAGAAGAGAAAAAAATGTGTGGTACTCTGCTTTGATTTAGAATCACAGGGGTGGGGTGGTAAATCCTTTTTCCAGAAACATGGATTGGGGAAGGCAACCTTAAAATGAATCAAATTAAATCTAAAAAATGTTAGAGAGGTTATTTTAGAACTTGAAAACCAAATAAGGTTCAAGACATGAGACAGTTACAATCTGGATATAGGGATCAAAAGTTTTGAGTTTCAGGGAGCTATAAAATCTCGACTCTGATATGTGCTCAAAATAAGTTGACTTCAAGACAGACCTAGAGTTTGTAGTTAACAATTGGGGTTCTTCAAACATGTATCTGAGCCCTAGCTTCTCAAAGGAGTTTCGCAGGAACACAAGCCAGGGAATCCTGTTTGAGTTGTCCAATTGTAAGCAATCAGAAATGCAGACTTGAACAAGTTTTGCCGCAGGGTTCAACCAGCATCTGATCCAGAGCAGTAAAGGAGTGATAGAAACCCTGTCCTCCAAAAAACGTTGGCCAATTTCCTCATGGCTGATGATGTTTGCTATACATTTTGGAACCGTCAGTAGTCTACACAGGAATTTATTTTCAGCACTTTGGAGAGAGGGTATTTTGTTGTAGCCCCAAACTCCTGCCCCGTATAGGACTGCTGCGGCACACCTGGAGTTATAAAGTGTTTTCATCTGTGCGAGGGGTCTGTGACCTAATTTACTAGTAAAGCGAAAGATCGCTTCATTATTCCTTATTAGCTGTTGGAACTTGAAATTGATATGAGTCTTCCAAGACAAAGAGGAACTCCTATACATACCTAAAGAACATTTTTTTTTAACCTTATTTAAAATATGTCCTCCCATAATAAATTGTTTAGACTTTGTATTACGTGGGCCACATGTCATAACAAAAGTCTTAGGGTAATTTACTTTCGAATCAAGGTCCAACATAAAATTGTAAAATAGGTCCAAGAGTCCCTGTAAACCATTGGCGGTACGAGCAATTAAAACTGCATCATCAGCATATAATAAAACTGGAAGCAGTCTCTGGCCCATCTTTGGTACATCCTTTCCATGTTTTACCAACGAATCATAAAGCCCATTTATATAAATCAAGAAAAGAAAAGGCGCTAGGATACATCCCTGTCTTACGCCCCTTATTGACAGAATAGGAGAAGTTCTCTGTCCATATAAACCAGTCTGAACTGAAACCGTTAAATCTGTATGTAGGCGTTTAATAAGCTCCAAAAGGGACGTGTCGCAACCTAAAGCTCCCAGAATTTGCCATAACTTCGACCTATTAACCATTTCAAAAGTACTAGTTATATCAATAAATGCCATATGAATAGACTCTTTTTTTGGCTGTCACATATTTACTGAGTATCAGATGCAGGTTTAAAACCTGCTCAACAGTGCCTACACCGGGTCTAAAACCAAATTGAATTGGAGATAAAATCTGGGCCTCAGTCACCCAATCTTCTAAACGAGATAAGATCACACTTCCTAAAATCTTTGCTGTTGAATCAATAAGAGAAATTGGTCTATAGCAGGAATGATCTTGTCTGTTTCCTTTTTTGAAGATGGGAACAATAATAGCCGATTTCCATGAAATAGGTACATTACTATTTACCGCGCTATTAAACACATTTGTAACTAAAGGACCCCAAAGGTCAATTTTAGATTTAAAAAGATCAGCGGGGACCCCTTCAGGGCCAGGAGCCTTTCCCTGCCTTAGTCGATTAATGGCGCTTAGGACCTCATGGAGATCAAAGGTAATATCTAGGGTCTTGATATTAAAGTCTGAAATAGAATGTGCAGTAAGGTTATCTTCTATATACAGGTTCTCATTGTCATCGTTTCCTGGGCAGAATACTTTCCTTAAATGGGTCACCCATACGTCCTCTACGATGAGACAATCATCGGCCTTAGTGTTGTTATCTGAAAAGTAAGGATGATTTATCACCTTCCAGAATTTAGAAGTGTCCTTCAGCTCAGAGGCAGCCAAAAGTTCATCCCAAGCCTTTGACCTAATTTCTGATTTCCTTTTTTCAAGAGCAGCCTTATAATCGGCTCTAGCTAGTTTAACTAGTTGGCGGGAGGGGGGAACTGCTTTAAGAGCATCTTTAAGTTTTTTTATGAGCAGAAGAGCACACAGAATCAAACCATCTATGGACCACTGGCCCCTTCAAGGGCCCGTCCACCACCAAGGCTTGTGAGATATCAGTACATAAAGATTCAAATTCATGGACCATACATTCAGGATCTAACTGCTGAGACAGACACCTATTAATAGAGTCAGACCTAGTGCTTACAATATCCTGATTAAATAATTTAGGATTTATTTTGTCCCATTTTAAGCGTAAACCGCAATTTGGATTATAAACAGTACTAGCTCTCAAACTTTTATTCTTAGGAACCTGGTTAATATTTAAATCCAGATTAATACTGAGGGGATTATGATCACTGGCACAGTGAGGTGTAACCTTAAATTCTTGAATTAGATGATACTCAGAGGAGCCAATAAGTATATAATCAATGATGCTCCCCTTCGGTTTTCCAGTAAAGGTTGGTATATTACAGGCGTCAGCAGCCAGTTTCTCCGTAACGTGTAGCAAATCAAACTTACATATAAAGTAGTTTAGGGCATCTCCTTCAACAGTGTGAGTGAAATGGATTGATGACTCTGCCCTCATCAGGGAAGGCACACAGTTTCGTAAGATCCTTTCTACACAGAGGAGTGTTAAAATCGCCCACCCATAGTATAATTAGATTACTGTCCTGTAAAACATTTGATGAATCAAAGAAGTCTGCTACCTCCTCCAGGCATCCAATAAGGAGACCCCGGGGGATATTATTATACAAATTTAAAATCAAAATATCTTTTTGTCCGCTAATAGATACTAAAACAACCATAAAATGAGGGGAAGACCAGATTAAGGACACGTTTAATAGAGGGAGATGTAAGGATACAAGAACTAAAAGGCCAACCCGTGCTCTCCCCATTGGGGAGGTTATAGCCGGCTGACATAGGGAAGTAAAATCATTCAGAAGGAAAGTATCCCTAGACCAAGTCTCCTGTAGACAAATTATGTCATAGGAAGAAATAAAGCTCCTCCAATCCGAGTTGTCAGTTTTAGACCGCAACCCCGCTATATTCCAGCTAAGCAGAGTTAGTGGTCTAAACCCAGGACATGGTGTTAAAACTCTAGTATTTGTAGGAGTTGACAAATCCAATACGGACTTTCCTGCGTACCGAGCACATTCATTGTGAACATTCCCAGCTATTGATCTCGCCATATTAGTAGGGCAGGGGTTAACCATGGCCGTCAGTCAATCGTTCTCGTCAAGACAATTAAGAGGCAAAAACCGATTGCTAGTGGGTACGTTTACCTGCAATTGGGACCTTGCTGGGTCAGGTGTATGGGTTCTTGGGCTAATAGCGGAGAGTTGTGGTAGGAACGCGGGGTCATAAAATTGACACAGAGGATGTATATGGATCCTATTACATGACCTATTGCATTGTTCGGAGTTGGTAAAAAAAAAATAGTCCACAGAACAGGAATTTGCAAAATTTAAAACGACATAATCTCCCTCCTCCAATTTCTTTGAATATCCAACCCTCCTCACTCTGCGGGCCATAAGAATCTTATCATTATGATGAAAATTAGGTTTAATATTAGATTTCAACCAGTGACTAGCTTTCCTGATTAGGGATTGGGCATCTTCTATGTTAGAGCTCACCAAGGGGGGAACATTTGATAGAACCAATACATACGGATTGCACTCTGGAGGTAGATGTAAAGAATCTGCATGGTTTGTAGATTTGTTTTGGCCCGTAGCATGCAAACTAAAGGAACAAGCTTCCCTGGTCAACCCCTGTGCAGAATCGTCAGCTATGTTTCCTTGCCAGAAACGGTCTGTAGATTGGGCGAGGGATTACTAGCTCCTTTGGATAACAAAGTAGATAGGGGGTTGGTTTGATGAACCTGGTCTTGGCTGTGAGATTTTCCTGTACTTACTAATCCTGGCTTAAGTAAATGAGATAAAGAACTAGTCACATCATTACAAAAGCAATCAAGCTTCCTAGTAATCATTGTGATAAGTTTCGCCTCTGTTGCACAAAACGTTTTGAGTATAGAATCTATAACACTAGTAAAATCTTCAGGGGCATCCTTTCTCAGAAAACATTCAGGAGTGGAAGCCTGGGAAACTGGATCTTTAGCACTTATAACCGAAAGGGTGGATGTTCTCTTTTTAGGGCCAAAGCATTTTTTTTATTTTTAGACTTTTTCCCGGCTCTCCTCTTCTTCAGAGGAGGAGAATCAACCTGAGAACAAGAGCTTTCCAGAGGTGGATTAACAAAAGGGTTAGGAGAATTGATTAAGTCTATGGGAGGAAGTATATCATGGCCCAACTGTGTAATACTAGAAGGCAGGGCCGGTAGTGAGAGCCCAGTTCTTGAATTAGAGTTTATTTGAACAATAGGTTTCAAAGGTGGCTGCTGAACAGTGCTTTGGACAGCCCCAATCCTTTCTTCTATTTCAGATTCAATGGCCCCCATCACAGAGGATAAATAGCTAGTAATGGAGGACTGGAGAGAGCTGGGCCCACCTTCCCCCTTTTGCAAGTTAATCTTTCTCTTCCCCATTATAGATGACGGTCTCCCACAGCGACTTTACCAGTTTCCAAAGGAATTTACCGCAAAATGGGAGGAAGAAACGTTAGAGGGGGGGGCCAGTCCGGCCTCTTCCGGTCGATGACAGGCGAAGGACGGGCCTGCCCTTGGCCTGGGCTTTGCCCGGTCGCCGCCCGGGCGCGTCCTGCAAGGCGGAAGCGCTAAGTTGAATTTAAAGGGCTCCTGCCCTGTCAGCTGCTGCCGCCGCCCTCTGGAAGCGCGTCCCGCGAGGCGGGAGAGCTAAGTTGAATTTAAAGGGCTCCTGCCCTGTCAGCTGCTGCCGCCGCCCTCTGGAAGCGCGTCCCGCGAGGCGGGAGAGCTAAGGTGAATTTAAAGGGCTCCTGCCCTGTCAGCTGCTGCCGCCGCCCTCTGGAAGCGCGTCCCGGGAGGCGGGAGAGCTAAGGTGAATTTAAAGGGCTCCTGCCCTGTCAGCTGCTGCCGCCGCCCTCTGGAAGCGCGTCCCGCGAGGCGGGAGTGCTAAATTGAATTTAAAGGGCTGCTGCCCTATCAGCTGCTGCCGCCACTTTCTGGAAGCGAGTCCCTGGAAGCGTCTATGTCTTTCTGCCCTTTTGCTGTTCACCGAGTTCTGGAAAGTAGACTCTGCTAGCTTGGAAGTGTGGATTCAGCCTGTCTGTATCCAAGGCTATTCTGAATAGAGCAGCAGTTGCCTTTCCCCCTGACCACAGAGTATGTGTACTGCAACTGTAAATACCAACATTCAATGAACATGCAGGTGATATGCAATGCCTCCTACATCATAACTGATCTTGTGGCCAGGTACCCAGGGAGCACACATGATTCGTACATCGTCAGATGGCTCACTTACTCATCATAACCGCTGTTCCTTCCAGGAGACCGTGCCTACGCAGTGCGCACCTACATGATGACGCCCTACCTAAATCCTACAACACCAGCAAAACGGAGATACAATTCAGCACACAGGGAAATCCGCAATGTGGTTGAGCGCACCTTTGGCCTGCTGAAGAGTCGCTTCTGGTGCATCCACAAAAGTGGAGGGGCACAACAGTACAGCCCGGACACGACCTGTAGAATAGTGGCCACATGAGCTATCCTGCACAATATAGCTACCACCAGGGGCATACCTGTGGAAATATCTGATCCAGACTCAGATGAGGATGATGATCCCATACCTCCCCTACAGCCAGGACCAGTGCAGCAGAGGGCAGGCAAAGGCGTGCAGACCTCGCGCACAACCATTTCAGATGTAAGTAATAACAACACAACTTCACTGACGTGTTCTGGTAGTTAGTACCTTTATTACCCTAACGTCGGGTAACATAAGTGTCACTAGCAAAAGAAATAAACACATGTGTCATAAAATAAGCATTAATAGTGTCTCACTATTTATTCATAGTTCACTGTAAAACAAAAAATGCAGACAGTCCCCTGTGGCCATTAAAGTCACTTTTTACGGCCACGCAAGCCACTCGAGTGCGCAGTGGCCTCACCAGCACCTCTGGTATCTGCCTCAGTGGAAGTGCTGTGCCTGGCACTGCGACGCCTAGGATCTGTTGTGAGCACTGCAACGCTGCTGAGGCTAGATGAGTCCTCAGTCTCCCCTAGTCCAAGTTCACTGGGTGTAGCAGAGCGGTTACCCAGCATAGTATCCAGCAAATTTGTTATCTGGACCAGTCCCTGGACTACATCCCTACTGCTGTGCGCTGCCTCCACCTGTGCGGCCACAGCACGCCGTGATATGAGGGCCGTTGATGTTGCAAGGCGATTGACCGATCTACAGAATCCACTAAACATGCCCATGAATCGCCTCTTGTGCCTGCGGTGGCTGACTCTGTCATGCCTTATCTCTGTGCAGAGTTCCTTCACTGCATTGGTCAGCTCCCTGATGTTCTCGACAGCTGTGATCTGTCCCTCATGCAGCTTGGAAATGTTCGAATTAAGGCACTCCAACTGCTGATGCAGCCCCCCCATGTTGGCATTGTGTGCCTGCATCTGCCTATGCATTGCCGTAATCTTCTTATTTTGCAGGTGCTGCAATTTAAGCATCGAGGATTCCAGGCCACCGAATACTGATGGGCCCTCTCCTGCTTCCACGTGCTGTGTGCCTGCATACTGAGGCCTCTTGCGGGGTGTTGAGTGACGCTGGGGCTGGGACTCCTGCATTACGTGGGACCTGCCATCTGGGGATGGAGTGTGGCCGTCATCCTGCATGTCATCTGAGTCCTGGCTCAGTTCGGGGAGAGGTACAGCCCTTGCCCTACGTCTGATAGGCGCAATATTCACTGACTCACTGGTGTTGGAGGCTGGGTTTCAGCATCCCCCACAACGGCACATGCTGATGCTGCTGGGCCTGGGCCATCTGCAACGACAATGTGCAGCATGTCATTTATGTTTGTATCACCAAAGGTTACACAATGGTAATAAATGTACAGTTAAATCATATCACTATGTAGTGGGTGTTGTGTTTTTCTGGGTGTCGCTCTACTTAATTACATTCTATGTGCTACTTTCAGCTCTGGGTTGTGGACTACCACTCCCATAAGGCATTGTTTTGCTGCTTCTAAGATGCGGAATGGACTACTTATCACAATGCTTTGCACTAATTGCTAATTCCTAAGGGGCATTTGTACATTCACATATGGGGTTACATTTCAATATTGCACTTACCTTTACTGGTGCTTGGTGTGCTGGATGTGTCTGTCAGTGACCCCACTGAAAGCTTCTGGGAGAAGTGTCGACTCCACCAGGTCTTCCATGGTGGTGGAGGGTGTCTGGGTGGATGGTCCGCCTCCTGTGCTCTTTGCCTCCTGTAGTCTTCTGGCCACCCTCTCCTTGGCACGGGAACGCAGGTCGTACCACCTCTTTCTGATCTCCTCCACTGAGCGCTGCGCAACCCCCACAGCGCAGATTTTGGTTTGTATGTCTGCCCAGAGTTTGCGCTTCTCACTCTCAGGGACCTGGAGTGAGCTCTTCCCGAACAGCTGGTCATGGCTCCTCACCACCTCCTCAGTGAGCACCTCCAGTTCCTGCTCACTGAACTTCAGTTTTCTCTTCCTCTCTCCCTTCTCCTTTCCATTTGCAGAGTTGTCCATGCTGATGTGAAGTCCTGCCTTGTTCACAGACTTGTCCCCCTGTGGCTGGGTGTGGCACCTGCAAACTGCCTGGGATGACTCACTTCCTGCTTGTGATGTTATCAGGCTCTGCCAGGTGTGCGTTCTCGCAACTTGCGATTTTCAAATATCGAATCGCAAAAAAATTTGTGATTCGGTATTTGGCCTCGCAAATTGCATTAGCGATTTTTGAGAAATCGCTAATTCCGATTCGCAATTATGTTACATTGCATATTGCGACTCATAAATAGCGATTTCTTAAAAATCGCTATTTGCGATTAGCAAAGGCGTTTGTTCATACATCTGGCCCTAGGTGTTTACTTTTCTTTCTCTCACTTCAAAGTGAGAGAATTCGTGTGGCAATCCTGCTCAGTATCCATGTAAGAGAAGAGGGTGTAAAATGTTTTTTTTCTTCTTTGTAGCACTCAACAGAAAAAAATGAACTGTGCCGATGTTACAGAATATATCAGAGTTAGGTAGAAATTAAGCACTTTTTTGTAATTCTGAAGTGTGGTGGAAATGAATATTTGAATACGATCAATACACTAGATGATGACATTTGCACACGATGTGTGCAGTAAAACCGTTTTACAGTGCATATGTAATGCCCATTCTAATCTACCCTCTCTTATCCACTCCAATCTACCCCAATCCACTCTTCCCTAATCTACCCACCGGACTCCATTCTGCCCCAGTTCATTCCAGTCCACTTTTCCTTGCTCTACCCCACTCCAGTCTACTCCACTTTAATCTATCCTACCCCCACTTTATGCCAGTCTACTTCAGTCTACTCCACTTCACCCCAATCTGTCCTAATTTAATCTACCCCACTCCATTCTACCTGTCTACTTCACTGCAATCTACCCCACTCCAGTGTACTCCATTCTTACCCCACTCCACCCTACTTCAGTCTACCCCATCCCAATCTCCACTCTATCCCACACCAAACTACCCGAATCCACTCCCGCTCCGTTCCATCCCACTGTAATCCACCCAGTCTCCCCTACTTCAATCTACCCTACCCCACTCCAGTCTACCCTACCCCACTCTTCTGCAATCTACCCCACTGCACTCCTGTCTACCCGAGAATATATCCCACTCCACTCTACCTCAATCTACCCCACTCTGCCTATCCACGTTAATCCAATTCCAAACTACCCCACTCCAAACTACCTTAATCTACCCCACTTATTTCCTTCTGCCCCACTCTAATCCACCCATTCTACACCACTCTAGTCTACCCTACTCCACTAAGGTATTCCTGACTTTACCCTGTCCCAGTCTACTCTACCCTGTCCCAGTCTACCCTACCCTATCCCAGTCTACTCCACTCTACCCTAATCTACACCACTCTTAACTACCCCAATCTACTCCTCCATTCTAGCCCATTATATTCTACCCAGTATACCCCACTCCAGTCAAATCTATCCAACTCCACCCGATCTACCCCACCCCACTCCAATTTTGCACAAGTCCAGTGTAAAGGCTGTTGCGGCTGTAGAGTTTGTTGCTGAGGGCTCGAGTGACCATCTCTTTGTTGTCGGGTGGGAGACACCTGAAAATTCTATTTATTACTTCCACAATTGGACGCACAACAAAGTCACTGTATGGATCTGAGCTGACGTGCACAACTTGTTGTGGATGATGAACCCTAGGTTTCTTGCCTTTTGTGCTTTGTGTGAGTTTATCTCCGTGGTTTGGCAGTCGCCAGGTAGATGATCATTTTTGTTTTGTCTGAGTTGAGCTTTAGGTAATCATCTTACATCCATCTGTCAAACTTGGTCATGCAGGCTGTGAATTTGTCCCTTTTGCTTATTGTTTTTGTCCGATAGGGATAAGATGAGTTGAGTATCATCCACGTAGGACAGGACTACTATATTGTGGACTCTGATGAAATTAAGACTCCTATCCACATGAAAAGACTCATAGCAGAAAAAAGAAGACTCTAGCACTGTTGGACAGGTGTAGGTAATAGTTTCACAATTGGCCAAGTAACTTGTTATTTCTGATGGATACAACTACCTGTGGATTCCTCACCTTACAAATTCTCCGAATGCGCCCGCATTCGACAAAACTTTTTCTTCCCAGCTCTCCACGAGGACGTCACAATTGCCCGACTCCATGCAACTCTCTCTGACGTCATTGTGCCAATAAAAGGTCCTCGCCGGCGTGCTGACGTCAGTTCCCTTTTTTCCGTGCCTTCGAAGCATAACGGTTTTCTCCTAGCTCTTGGGAAAGGCTACTGTTGTTGAAGGTGTTGATTGTTGTTACAATGTCTCCCCTAAGGAAATCTGGTTTTAAACCTTGTCGGGAGTGCGGGGGTCGCATGTCTGTGACCGATCCACACAATGATTGCCTGTGATGCTTGAGTTCTGAGCACGACGTAGAGGAGTGTGGGTCCTGCCAAAAGATGAACCAAATTATTTTTGGCTAAGGTGAAGAAGGACAGGAGTCATCTGAGGTTTTCTTCCGGAAAATCCTCCAAGTCGCACAAAAAACGGCGTGCGCATCCTTCCCGGCATCGTTCGGCTAGAGGTCAGTCTCGGTCTCAGTTGAAATCTCCATCCAGTCGGCGTTGTGCGAGGTGAGTCCGACGGTGACTCCACAGCAGTCTCCTCAGGCTTTTCCAGCGTCATCAGTCTTCGAGGTGGTTGAGCTTCTCACCTGGAGCACAGTCGACTGTTCCGGATCCGGCACCGATGCCGCAGGAGGAGCACAGCGGTATCCTGCCTTCCCCATTCCGGGAGCGCATCCAGCAGCATTTCTGAATGCTATGTTTAATATCTTTAACACCATGGCTCCCTGTGGTGCACCGGCTGGTCCCACAGGTCCTTTGGCCTTTACATTGGGCGCTTCGGCTCCATAAAAGCCGGCACCGTTAATGCCCTTTTATCCTACAGAGGGTGTTGATCCAGCGCCCATACCAATAGTATTGCCTGGAAGACCTTTGACGCAGATGTCTTCACCTGCTAGACCAGTGGAGCCGATGACGTCGCCCCAGGTTTGATTGATGCCGGTGAAGCGGCCCGAGAGTCCACGGCGCCAATGGATTCGGTTCCGGCGCTGGATGAATCCGGAGATAGGGTGTGTCTGCTTGTTGTCAGTCAAACTTGAAGCCGATGTCGTTGGCGAGTTCCATGTGGACTTCGAGATTAGAGGCCAGGTTCATATCTAGGAGAAGAGCACTGAGGCTCTTAGAGGAGCAGGAATATCACAGACAGCTCCTGGAGGAAGGAGAAATTTCTGAGCCCTGGGGGACTATCAGGGCTTGGACTCAGCAAGTGGTTTAGACACTTCCCCTGAGTGGGATCTAGCTTCTCCAGGAGAATACACAGAAGAGGCGGCCTCTTTTCATTCGGTGGTAAGAAAGGCAGCCGAGTTCCTGGACCTCCCACTAAGTGCTGCAGAGGTTAAGACCAGCACCTTGACTGAGGTCCTGCATCCTACTTCAGCTGCTGCGGAACCACTACTTCCTTTTAATGATGCTCTTACAGAGCCCATTCTGGAAGTCTGGAAGAAGTCTGTGACGTTGTCAGCTGTCAACAGATAAGTGGCAAGAAAGTACATGGTGGCTCCGGGAGATTTGGGGTTCCTGTCACAGCATCCGACTCCGGAGAGTCAGGTGGTCCAGGCTTCTTTCTCCTCTCGTTCGGCTCCAGGTTCCTTCCCTGCTACACTTTCAGACAGGGGAGTCCAAGAGGATGGAGTAGTCGGCCAAAAAGACCTTTTCATCCTGCAGCATGGCCCTCAAATCTGCGAGTGCGACTTGCATATTGGGCAGGTACATTCATGCCCTGATGAACGCAGCTAAAACTGTGGTACCTGATCTGCCTCTAGAATTGCAGGGACTCCTGTCGGATGCACAGGCTGCAGCTAGGCAAGTCATCCAGTTGGGCCTGGATACTACAGACTCTGTGGCCAGGGCGATGGGCACTTCTATTGTCACCAGGAGGCATTCGTGGTTGAGATCTTCGGGATTCTCTACGGATGTCCAGGCGACCCTTTTGGACTTAACCTTTTGATGGGGACAAATTGTTTGGAGCTAAAGCTGACTCTGCCTTAGAGGGTTTTAAGGAAAGCAGGGCTCCTCCAAGTCCTTGGCCTGCAGGCTTCCGCTACCACATTCAGGTCTTTCAGAAGGTTTAGCGGGTTCGGGTTCGGAACTTCCTTTTGTGGGAGACCACAGGCGGCAGCCCAGCAGCCTTCAAGTCTGCCCTATAGGTCCTTTAGAGGGAGGGGTAGGGTTAGAACAAGAGGATCCTGCCTCCTCCTCTTCCTCCGGGGGGACGCAGCAAGAAAAGCAGCCTTAGTTCTCCGCCCATTATGTCTCGTGTAATAAAGATGTAGTCCAATTTCTTGAAGTAGGTTCTTTATTAGAAGTACCTTATCCACAACACAGCAAGACAGCCTCCCTTCAACAGCTCTTCTCCACTCTCAGAATTCTCTTTCCCCAACACTCTAACCTGATATCATGTATGACATCAGTCCCATGCACAGAATTCCTTTCAGTCCTCAAACTACCACACACCTTCCCCCTAACAAAATTGAAAAAAAAAAAAAAAAAAAACAGAGAATACTACATATGACTAGGCATATAAAAAAAAACAAAGATAAAAACTTCAATGTAAGCTACAATATAACTCACGAACATCTCTTTGAAACTACCACACAATTGAGATTCCATACTCTCCCATCCTTGATTTTCACAGCATTCCTAAACAACTTTATCACTTCAAATGGACCCAAAAACTTGCTTCCACTTTTACACAGCACAGGTTGTTTAACCAGAATTGTATCCCCAACTTTCACATCAATCATACACGTGTTCTTATTATTATCAAAATATTCTTTTCTTCTTTGAACGCATTTTTTTTCCTGCTCATCCTGCTCTCTCATGTCACTCCAAGATACACCATCATTCTTTCCCCAACTCACCCAACCTGATGCTAATAATGTGTTAGCTTTCCGTCCTCTAAACAATTCAAAAGGAACTTTACCTGTGGTAGTGTGGGGAGAGACCCTATACGCATGTAAAAAAGTTTTAAGACCTTCTTTCCAATTCCTGTTCGCAGCAACCTCCAACTGTATGCACTCCTTCACACATTTGTTAAACCTCTCAACTGTGCCATTTCCTTGAGGATGATATAAAGAACACTTCTTGTGCTCAATTCCCCTTTCCTTAAGATAATTCTCAATTTCTCTGGACACAAATTGAGAACCATTTTCAGTCACAATGGCACTAGGATACCCTTCACGTCCAAAAATCTCACTCAAAAAGTCTAATATTTTCCGGGTCTCCATACTACTACTGACACACACTTCAGCCCACCTGGAAAATTGATCTATTACTACTAGAATATAACTACACCCACCTCTCATATGAATGGGTCCAACTACATCTATTGCTATAACATCCCACGGTTTGCGTGACACTTCTCTAATCCCCATAGGTGGCACTCTGACTTTGTATACCTTGTCACTGTTGCAACAATCAACACACTCTCTGATTTTCCTCTCAATCATGATGTCCGTCCCTGGCCACCAATAATTGAGACGAATCCTCACTTTCGTTTTACTCATTCCTTGGTGTCCTTCATGTCCCAACTCCATTATTCTCTCCCTCAAATTTGCTGGAACCACCAGTCTTGAGCCACGCAACAGTACTCCACCCTCCACCGAAAGTTCTTCTTATATTTTCCAGTAATTCCCTAACCTGTTCCAACCATCACAAAGACTACAGCACACACACTGTAAAACAGAATCCTCTTCAATCGCTTTCACCCACTCCTCTCGTCCAACAATTCCTTCTGTAATACTACACACGCTCACCATATAATCCATAACTTTTCCCTCATACTCTTCTGTTTCTGTACTGAGTCTTGACAAACAATCAGCTATCCTGTTAGTCGAACCCGGAACATAACATACTTTGAAAGCAAAGTCTTGCAAACTAACAACCCACCTACTAATCCTGCTGGAAATAGTGTCAAGACCCTTTCTCGTGAACACTTCCACTAGAGGTTTATGATCGGTAAAAATTCGAAAGTTCTTCCCCCATACAACATTTTTTAGTTTGTTAATTGCCCAATGAACACTCAAAGCTTCTTTCTCAATTGTAGAGTAGTTGATTTCTGCCCCTCGAAATGTTCTTGAACAATAAACAATGGTTTCAAGTAGTCCCTCTTCTGTTTCCTGCAATAGGACAGCACCGAGACCTTTCATACTGGCATCTGTCATTACAACACACTTTCTTTCTGGATCAAACGATTTCAAACTCCCAACACTTGATAATTCTCTCTTTAGATTTTCAAATTCTATCTTGCAAGCATCACTCCACACAAATTCACATCCCTTCTTCAGTAAGCTACGCAAATGCATTGTTTTAGATGCCAAATTTGGCAAAAACTTGGCATGGAATTCTACCATACCAAGAAAAGACAACAATTCTTCCTTCTTTTCTGGATCTCTCAACTTCAGAATGTTTTCCACTAGTTCTTCTTTTGGATGCACTCCATCCGATGTTATTTTGTGGCCCAAATAATCAATCTCTGTTCTACAAAATGAACATTTTTTAAGTTTCAGAGTCAGACAATGTCTCCTCAATGTCTCCTCAATATTGTAAGAACTCTCTGGGCTCTCAATTCATGTTCACCTTCCGTTTGACCATGTATCAAAATGTCATCCTGGAAAATCTTAAGTCCTGGTTCTGACCCAAACAAATTATGCATGACACATTGAAACACTGCTGCTGCAGATACCAGACCAAACAGCATTCTTTTAAATCTGTAGGTGCCGAAAGGTGTGATGAAGGTTGTATAATCTCTAGCGTTTTCATGCAACCTGACCTGATGGTAGGCTGACGTCAAATCCAATTTGCTGAAAAACTTTGATCCATGCAATAACGTTATATTCGGTAACGGAAACTGGTCGCTGACCACACATTTGTTCAGATTCCTCAAAGCCACACATAACCTGATCTCTCCAGTCTGTTTGCGAGCCACTACGATTGGAGAAACCCATTCGGAAGCTTCAACCGGCTCAATTATCTCCTCATCACACAGTCTCTTTATTTCTTGCTCGACATCATGCTTCATTGAGATAGGAATCGGTCTTACTTTAGCCACCACAGGAATTGATCCTTTCTTTACTCTTATGCGGTGAACATAATGTTTTAAACACCCAAGTTTGTCGCTGAATACCTCACTGTATTCCTTTTATAAATCCAGGGAGATCTGAATTGTCTAAGGAAACCGTACAGACGTTCCGAAGACTCCCAATGAAATCATCTTTGAT
Organism: Pleurodeles waltl; assembly: GCF_031143425.1. NCBI lineage: Eukaryota > Metazoa > Chordata > Amphibia > Caudata > Salamandridae > Pleurodeles > Pleurodeles waltl. Next base: position 725,784,638 of record NC_090449.1, read on the forward strand.
CATGACTGGAGTAGAAGAATTGGGATCCAAAATAACTTTTAAATCTCTTTGATGTGGCCTGCTAAGAACACTGTCTCCTTTGACAGGAACATAGATCTTTCCAACAATAGTGTTCGTTTTGAATGTTATCTCTGACTCAAAATACCCTCTCAGATCAATACTTTGTCCACCATAGGCACCCGGAATAACATCAGGTTCTTTTAATTTGACTTTGTGACTAAATTGCTCATCAAAGAGGTCACTTGATAACAGTGTCAACCAAGCCCCTGAATCAAACAACACTTCGCTACTTACTCCCAAAATTGTTACAATATCCTTTGGATAGTTTTTTTTTTCTGAGTAGAACTAGAAACAGATAGGATGCAATCTTCCACAACCTTTACTGACATTTGACTTTTAGATGACCTACAACATTTGGCGAAGTGTCCTTTTTTGTTGCATAGTCTACAAGTCATATTCACGGCTGGGCATTTCTTATACGATGCATAATGTCCGATGTTGCCACACCGATAACACTTCATATCCTTGTATTTAGGCCACTGCTCTTGCACGACTTTCTCTTCTCCTTTCTCACAATCTCCTTCTTTCTTATTCTTTTTTCGTTGTGATTTTATTAACCAATAAGTTTCTCCCTTTTTCTAATTCCTCCACACATGCCAAAGTGTGTTCCACTCTTTTAGCCAACATGACTACCTCATGCAGAGGTGGATCATCCTTGCTCCATAGTTCTTCTCTCACTTTATCACTTGAGCACCTTAACATGAACTGGTCCCTGATGCGTTCTTCAATTGTTGCTCCAAACTTGAACGTGGAAGCTAATTTCCTTAGCGGCGTTACATATTCTTCAATTGTTTCTCCTGGTTTTTGTTCTCTCATCCCGAAATGGTATCTTTCTAAAATTGTGCTGACTTTTGGTAGAAAATGCAGATCCAATTTTTTTCAACACAACTCAAATTCATTTAAATCAGTTCCTTCATCACCTGTATCTGTTAGGGTTTCAAAAATTTCCTGACCCTCACATGCCAAACAATGCATAAGGAGAGCCGTCTTCCTTTCATTCGATAAATTCGTGCCACATACCCTTGAATAATGAAGAAACGTTTTCTTCCATTTGGACCACTTAATAGGCGGTTCCCCTGGCACCGTTAGGAAAAAAAAGGTGGAGGTGAGATTCTGCATTTTAGATTTTCAGTTTAATTATATATATATATATATATATATATATATATATATATATATATATATATATATATATATATATATATATAATGTTTATAGAAGATTTATATTTTGTGTCTCTTTTAATCTTTATGTAAATGAAACGTTTTTGGCTCGCTTTCAATAGGGGTGTAACCGTACGTCTCCCGACGCCGGTTTGCAGGAAAGCGAGGAAACGGACGAGGGATCCCCCGGGGGCACCCGAGGAGCTCTGGACGTCAAACGTCATGTACGCCAGAGGGAATTTTGAAAGGAGGGACGCCGCCGAAGCCCCGAGAGACGCGAAGGATCGGGACGCGCAGAGAGCAAGACGAACGGCAAAACGCACACCACAACGAAACGAGTCCCCGCGAGGCAGACGAGCACCGTGAAGGAAGAGTGATACGCAGGGAGCCTCCCGCCCCTGAGTCAGTGAAGTCGGGAGACCGTCAGGAAGCCGGCTGCGTCCCTGGAGGGGCGTGGCCTACAGAGGTACGATCGTACCGCAAGTGGGACTGGGGCACCGGGTGGTTACTGGGACTACGGGGAACCAAGGGGAAAGGGCTGAGGTCCTATAAGGGAGGGGAGACGGTGTAAAAAGGGAAACCAGTGTACCCTCTAACCGCACGAAAACCCAACCCTAAATAATTGTTACCACAACAAAAAGGGGAGCTCCACGAAGGCACCGGGGCAGGGAGAAGGACGTGATCAAAAGTATCCCTCACCTCCCGGCACTCCTACCTATCCCCCACCTCCCTACTAAACCCAAATAACCCTACCTACTTACTTAAACCCCACTTACCTGTTTTTCTTTTCTTCTTTATTCTGGGAACCTGGGCCGCTGTCACACGGGAGGAGCAGAACCCTCTTAAAGCCGGACCAGACCCCACCAGGACCCTTGTCCGAACCCTGGAAGAGAAAATAAATAAACAAGGGATTTATTATTTGCATTGAGAGACTATACCAAGCCTGACATTCTGAGAAGAAGATAAGTTTATTGTAGAACCGTAACAGAAATAAATTAGTTAACCCCTTGAATACGCGTCTGTCGTCTTAATCCAATATCCCTTCCACCCGGGATAAAGAACCCATCACAAGGGGATTACCCTTGTTTCGATTTTAGATCTTTATTAGTTTTGGACTTAGTTTCTGTCACCATTGAAAGTATAACGCAGGTAAGACAAACGCTTTTGTTGTTTAAAGAAAGTTAACAACTCATTACAGATTTTAGTTTTTATAACGTGCACTCGCATGCCTAATTAGGCTAATCTTGCTGCGCGCACCAAATTACATATTGATCCTGGTGGTCCGGTGTGCTATCGCCAAATGTAATAAAGATGTAGTCCAATTTCTTGAGAAGTAGGTTCTTTATTAGAAGTACCTAATCCACAACACAGCAAGACAGCCTCCCTTCAACAGCTCTTCTCCACTGTCAGAATTCTCTTTCCCCAACACTAACCTGACATCATGTATGACATCAGTCCCATGCACAGAATTCCTTTCAGTCCTCAAACTACCACATCATGCTTCTCCTGTAGGGGGAAGCTTATTTCATTTTCTCCACGAGTGGGAGTTAGTCACATCGGACTCCTGGGTTCTCAACATTGTGGGGAAAGGTTATGCCCTTCCTTTACGGGAGTTTCCGCCTCCTTTCCCTCCCCGCCCATCCTTTTGCACAGAAGACCATCTCCTGTTGTTGCAGCAGGAAGTTCTAGTCCTTTTATCGCAAGGGGCAGTGGAGTTGGTTCCAGAGCAGGAAAGGGGTCAGGGCTGTTATTCACGATACTTCCTGATCCCCAAGAAAGATGGTCGGTTGAGGCCTATCCTGGACCTGAGGGTTTTGAATTGGTTCCTCAAACAGGAGAAATTCTAAATGCTGACCCTATCGCAGGTGCTCCTGGTGTTGAACAAAGAAGATTGGATGGTGTCTGTCAACTTACAGGATGCTTACTTTCATATTGCTATTCTGAAGTCGCACAGGAAGTATCTCCGGTTTGTGGTAGGGTCACAACAGATCAGATTCCTGCAACTTTCCTGAAGAAGAAGGACTGCTGAGCTGAAAAACCCCTGCAGAGGAAGAACAGAAGACACCAACTGCCTTGGCCCCAGACTTACCGGCCTGTCTCCTGCCTTCCAAAGAAACCTGCTCCAGCGACGCTTTCCAAGGGACCAGCGACCTCTGAATCCTCTGAGGACTGCCCTGCTTCAAGAAAGACTAGAAACTCCAGAGGACAGCGGCACTGCTCCAAAAGAACTGCAACTTTGTTTCAAGGAGCAGATTTAAAGACCCCTGCAACTCCCCGCAAGAAGCGTGAGACTTGCAACACTGCACCCGGCGACCCCGACTGGTGGAGAAACAACGCTTCAGGGAGGACCCTCTGGCGACTCTACGACTGTGAGTAACCAAAGTTGTCCCCCCTGAGCCCCCACAGCGACGCCTGCAGAGGGAATCCCCAGGCTCCCCCTGACCGCGACTGTCTGAACTCCATTTCCCGACGGCTGGAAAAGACCCTGCACCCGCAGCCCCCAGCACCTGAAGGACTGAAACTTCTGTGCAGGAGTGACCCCCAGGAGGCCCTCTCCCCTGCCCAGGTGGTGGCTACTCCGAGGAGCCCCCCCCTTGCCTGCCTGCGACGCTGAAGAGATCCCTTGATCTCTCATTGAAAACCATTACAAACCCGACGCGTGTTTGCACACTGCACCCGGCCGCCCTCGCGCTGCTGAGGGTGTACTTTTTGTGCTGACTTGTGTCCCCCCCGGTGCCCTACAAAACCCCCCTGGTCTGCCCTCCGAAGACGCGGGTACTTACCTGCTGGCAGACTGGAACCGGGGCACCCCCTTCTCTCCATTGAAGCCTATGTGTTTTGGGCACCTCTTTGACCTTTGCACCTGACCGGCCCTGAGCTGCTGGTGCGATAACTTTGGGGTTGCTCTGAACCCCCAACGGTGGGCTACCTTGGACCAAAAACTGAAACCTGTAAGTGACTTGCTTACCTGTTAAAACTAACAATAACTTACCTCCCCCAGGAACTGTGAAAATTGCACTGTGTCCACTTTTAAAACAGCTTATTGTGTTTTATGTAAAAAGTATACATGCTAATGAAATGATTCAAAGTTCCTAAAGTACTTACCTGCAATACCTTTCAAATGAGATATTACATGTAACATTTTAACCTGTGGTTCTTAAAATAAACTAAGAAAAGATATTTTTCTATAACAAAACCTATTGGCTGGATTTGTCTCTGAGTGTGTGTTCCTCATTTATTGCCTGTGTGTATGTACAACAAATGCTTAACACTACTCCTTTGATAAGCCTACTGCTCGACCACACTACCACAAAATAGAGCATTAGTATTATCTCTTTTTGCCACTATCTTACCTCTAAGGGGAACCCTTGGACTCTGTGCATGCTATTCCTTACTTTGAAGTAGCACATACAGAGCCAACTTCCTACAGTCTTACTTCAGCACCTCAAGTCTTCACAAAGGTGATGGCGGTGGTTGCAGCAAATCTCTGGAGGAAGGGAATACCTGTATCCCCTTACCTGGATGACTGGTTGATCAAAGCCAAGTCTCCAGAGCTTGTGCTACATCACCTGCAGATGACAACCCGGCTGTTGTGCGATCTGGGTTTTTCGATGAACATGCCCAAATCTCACCTGGAGCCCTCCCAGCGCCTCCTGTTCATAGGGACAGTACTGGACACAACGTTGGATCGGGCCTTTCCTCTGCCTCAGCAGATTCAGGACATTCAGGCGTTGATTCCAATGTTTCGAAATAGAGCGGTTGTTCCAGTCCTCAAGGTCCTACGTCAGCTCGGTCTGTTCGCTTCTTGCATTCTGTTGGTCACTCATGCACGCTGGCAAATGAGGGCTCTTCAGTGGTGCCTCCGCAGGCAGTGGTTTCAACACAAAGGGGATCTCGAGGAGTCGATAACGATCTCCAGAGACGCTGTGGCGGATCTACGATGGTGGGCTGTGAACACCAATCTTTCACAAGGAAGGCCGTTTTCACGACCGCCTCCGGTGGCCACGGTCATAACGGATGCCTCCACTGTAGGGTGGGGAGCACATCTGGAGGCCCTGAAAGTCAAAGATCATTGGTCTCCAGCAGAACAGATGTTTCATATCAATCTGTTGAAATTACGGGCGATACATCTGGCTCTCAAGGCCTTCTTCCCCTCCCTTCGCGGTCCATCGGTCCAAGTCCTGACGGACAACACTACAGTGATGTGTTACATCAACATGCAGGAAGGAGTAGGGTCGTACCTTCTCTGCAGAGAGGCTCTGGTCCTGGGCTCAGGACCATCGGAATTGCTTAGTAGCAAACCATCTGGCCGGAGTTCTGAACATGCGTGCGGACAGTCTCAGTCGGCATTTCTTGGCCGATCACGAGTGGTGGCTCCATCGAGACCTGATCCATTACATCTTCCAGATGTGGGGGTTTCCTCAGGTAGACCTGTTCGCCACTCGGGAGAACGCGCACTGCCCGTCGTTCTACAGCCTCCAGTATCTGGTGCAAGGAGCGCTGGGGGACGCGTTTCAGATGTCCTGGAACGGCCAGTTGCTTTATGCGTTTCCCCCATACCCTTGATTCCTCGGGTTCTGAGTAAAATTCGCCAAGACCGGGCCCAAGTTATCTTAATAGCTTTGGATTGACCGAGAAGGGTGTGGTACACAGACTTTCTCCAACTCTCACTGTGCCCTCCGCTCAGTCTCCCTCACAGGGTAGACCTCCTCTCGCAGTTGCAGGGGCAGGTTCTACACCTCCACCTCCAGAGCCTGCACCTACATGCCTGGAGATTGAACTGGGCAATCTGAATTCTTTCTTTTTCTCTCCCGCCAGAAGTGGTGGACGTTATTTTATCGGCCAGGCGACACTCCACCAAGACTGTATATGCCGGTAGATGGGTGAAATTTGTTACTTGATGTGGAGAGAGACAAATTGACTCCTTAAAGGCCCATTTATCTGGTTTTGCTCTTTACACTTTTATTGGCACATAAGGGTTGTGCAGTTGCAACGGTGAAAGGCTATTTATCAGCGCTGTCGGCTTTTCTTTGCCTTCCTGATCAACCTTCCTTATTTAAGTCCCCTATAGTTCTTAGGTTCCTTAAAGGGTTAACTAACAAGTTTCCTCTCACTCCGTTTGTTATGCCTCAGTGGGATTTGAATTTAGTTCTCACTTTTTTGATGGGTTCATCGTTTGAATCTTTGCATTCTTGCCCATTAAGGTTATTGGTTTTGAAGACCGTTTTCCTCACAGCCATCATGTCTGCTAGGTTTGTGAGTGAGCTACAGGCTCTTAGTGTAAAACCCCCTTTCACATCCTTTCATGCAGAGAAGGTGGTGCTGAGAACCAGGGCAGCTTTCTTACCAAAGGTAATTATTCCATTTCATATGGGGCAACCCATAACACTCCCGTCCTTTTACCCTTCTCTCCATCCATCGAAAGAGGATGAGAGACTGCATCGGCTTGACCCAAGGAGGGCTTTAAGCTTTTATATTGAAAGGGCCAGAGAGTTTCGAGTGGACGATCAACTCTTCATTGGCTATGTGGGGAAGAGGAAAGGAATGGCAGTCCTCAAGAGGACACTGTCCTGGTGGATCATTCTTTGCATTAAACTCTGTTATTCTTTGGCAAAGAAGGTTCCTCCTGTTGGTATCGGGCCCATTCCACCAGGGCTGCCACTTCAGCCTTTTGCACGATCTGTGCTGCAGGATTTCTTGGTGTGACCATTCTGGCACCCTCCTCCGAGTGCAGTACTGCCTTGGGACTCTATTCATAAGGTGAGGAATCTACAGGTAGTTGTATCCATCAGAAGAACAAGTTACTTACCTTCGGTAACGCCTTTTCTGGTGGATACACTAGCTACCTGTGGATTCCTCCCAGTCCACCCGCCTCCCCATTGCCGGTCTGGTCATATCAACATTTCTTTGGGTGTATATGTATATTTGTTTTTGCTCTTTTTATTTGAATACATATTATGTATTATATTTGATGTATATATATTGAGTTTGTGAAGTCGGTGATCACCTGTTCGCCTCAAAGGCACGTATAAAATGGTGAAAACTGACATCAGCACGCCGGCGAGCACCTTTTATTGCCACAATGACGTCAGACGGAGTCGGGCAATTGTGACGTCCTCGTCGACGTGCAGAGCTGGGAAGAAAAATTTCCATAGAATGCTGGCGCATTGGGAGAATTCATAAGGTGAGGAATCCACAGGTAGCTAGTGTATCCACCAGAAAAGGCGTTACAGAAGGTAAGTAACTTGTTCTTTATAGACACCTGTGGGGTGAGATTTGAAAAGTGTGGTTTCCTAAAAACCAGATAGTGGATCCAAGGCCGTTGAGCTCCTGGCCTCTGGTAGCATGTACTTTTCCTCGAGTGTCACCTGATTTCACAAAGTGCCTTCTTGGCCTCTTTAAGTACCAGTGTACAAATTGAAGTTAGCAAGTTGAGGATAAATTAAAAAGACTGATGTACGCAGGAACATTTTCTATTAACAGAAAACCACATCTGGCAATACTAGCACGGTGCAGTGACACATTTATGTGTCTCTCATAGGCGTTTCTCAAAATCTTCCCCTCTTGGAGGCTTCTGAGGTGGATACAGCTGTGGTAGATGGAATTTAATGACATTTCTGAGGCAGACTTTTTTATTTTATTATTATAATTCTTTTTTAATAATTATTTTTATTAGGTTCAACAGTTGCTCACAACAGTACAATCCACACAAAGGTTTTTGCAAAGGATCACTTTTTCTCAGTTGCAGAACAGTAGTCACTGTATCATCAATACAATATCACATTTTGAATTTATGCCCCTCTTCCCATCAACACTCAACGTTACATGCTGTGTTCCACATCTGTAATGATGAATGGTAGGTCCATGTTCCTTCCCCACGCCCTCCCAGTTGGTTCCCGGCCCTCACCTGTTTCTATAGGCCTCCCATTGAGACCAGATTTTACTATACTTCTGGGGGCACCCCCGGCAGAAGTAAATCACCTGTTCTGCTCGCTGGCACCAGTCCAAGTTATTTTCCCAGTCCTGTATCCCTGGTGGCTCAGCCGCTCCCTACGCCCTTGCTATGTCTCTTTTAGCTACCCCTGCCGCTAGCATTAGCCACATCTGCTGATATTGCGGCCACCTCTCTTCACCCACTATATGCAGTATTAACCAACGGGCCTCCAGCGGAATCGCCAGTCATGATGCGGACCACTTGCTGCCAGAAGTCTTGTATGCACGGGCAGCTCCACAGGATATGACAAAAGGAGCCCTCCATGCCACACCCCCTCTTACACGATGCTGCCTCACCCCGGCCCATACAGAGCTGTTCGTCCGCCTGTATATGTTTATTTATTGCATGCTTCAGTTGGAGGTATTGGAAGTCTGTCTTCACCCCCATTGTGTATTCCTTTCATAGGCTCTCCAGGGAGATTAGACTCCAAGCTCTCTATATGTCCCCTAGATGGTCGAGTCCAAAAAGACCCCAGCGGCAAAGCCCTTTTAAACTACCGAGTTTGCTAAGTTGATCGCTAGTCCAGAGAGGGGTCATGTCTGTGAGTCTGCCCTCCCATCCCAGGAACCTGAAGGCCTCAAAACGCTTGTGCCTCTGACTCAGTGTGTCTCGGGAGCTGGCCCTCTCTTTACCTCTCATAGAGCACTGATAGGTGCTCTCCTCCCATTCCCGGTTGATCTACTCTATAGTCTGGTTCGTCCCTGTGTGAATGCCCTCCCGTTCACCGAGATCAATTGAGCTGCCCAGTAGTATGCTTGGATGTTGGGTATCGCCAGGCCCCCTTCAAATACCCCCTCTTCAATTTACTTGCTCAACTCTACGTTTGTTAATGGGTACATTTTTGATTTCTCCCAGTTAATTTGATACCCCGAATAGGTTCCAAAAAGCTGGAAAATGTGCAACAATCTGGCTATGGAGCGACAGGGTTTGTGACATATCGAAGGACGTCGTCAGCATACAGGGAGATCCTCGCCTCCCACCCTCCACCTTCTTAAATACCCCACACAAGAGGGTCCTGTTGCACCTAGGTGGCCAATGGCTCTAGTGCCATAGCAAATAGCCACCGGGACAGTGGGCAGCCCTGTCTTGTGCCACTATGGAGGACAGAGGTGCGGGATGTCAGCCCATTGACCCCCACCCGTGCTTGCGGGTCGCTGTACAGCAGTTGGGTCCATGCACATATTTGTGGGCCAAAGCACAGTCTTGTTAGGACTGCCCTAGGGTAGGCCCATTCAATGCTGTCAAAGGCTACCTTCGCGTCAAGCACGAGCAGTGCTGCCTCTTCTGTTCCTGTGGTACCTGTCTCATGTAGGATCTCGTAAAGGCGCCTCAAGTTTAGTCCAGTGTTCCTGTGTTGCATAAAACCCATTTGGTCACAATTGACCAGGTAACTTATTACTGGTTGAAGTCTATTCACTATAATTTTAGCCAATACTTTAACCTATATGAGCCACACTCTGTGGGTGGCTTGCCCTCCTTATGTATTACAGCAGTATTTGCTATCCTTTGATCCAAATGCAATACACCTTCTGCCTTAACTGGCTGGAACATTGCCAACATATGTGGTGCTACAGTATTTGCCATAGTCTTGTAGAGCCCTATCGGTAGCCCATTAGGGCCCACCGCTTTCCTTGACTTTGTCTGCATGATTGCCCCTTGTACCTCCTCTGCTGTTATATCCTGGTCACGTACCTCCGTATCATCCGCTTGGAGCTCCATCATCGGCAGGTCACCAATGAGTCCCATACAGTTCTCATATGGTTGGTCCGTCTTTGCAGAATAGACTTGATCATATGTGGCAAAAGCCTTGGCTACATCATCCCCTGTGGTACATCGCTTGCCTGTTTCATGTCTGATCTCCATTGCCCAATTCCTATCCCGGTCTTGTTTTTCCAGCCAGGGCTAATAGCCTGTTTGCCTTGTCCCCTATGATGTATAGATGTTGCTGCGTGGCTAGATCGTACATGTGTGCCTTATTGTCCTCTAGGTCCCTCAGCGCCTGCTGCTTAAGTAAGAGACTATGACAGTGGTGTGGCTGTATCGGGCCCCTGGCTAGAATTTCTGCCTCCAACTTACTGACCTCGCCCTCTATTGTCTCACATTGCAGCCAACGCTCCTTCTTGAGACCTCCTATTAATGCTAATGCTTGTCCTCTAATTACTGCATTGAAGGCCTCCCAGAGTATTCCTTCCGAAGTCACACTTTCCAGGTTATCATTGAAATATCTCTTAGCCTCTTTGCAGAGCTTGTCTGGGAAGTCTCCCTCCTTGAGATACCAGGTGTGTTTTCTGAGCGGCAATCCTGCATCTCTTAACATTACCAACAAGAGTGGCCACCACCGGGGAGTGATCTGACATACCATGCGCAAGATGTGTCACCTCCCTAAAGCGTCCCATCCAGTGTGTTGTGTAAAGAGGTAGTCAATACGTGAGAAACTTCTATGTGCTGCAGATAAAAATGTATATTGCCTCTCATGCAGGTTATGGGCTCTCCAGAGGTCTGTCAGGCCTAACGACTTTGCAAAAGTAGTCAAGTTTCCAGTATCTCCCCCTCTCCTACCCCCCAGACAGCCTTTCCAGAATCGGTTCCATAGTATCATTCATGTCCCCTCCCAGAATAAGGGCGCCGGGGGGGCAGTTCCAGCAGTACCAGCTCCCAGTGCTGGTAAAGCGTAATCATGTAGTTTCGGTGGTATGTATACGGAACAGAAATTCACCGTGTGTACGTTCCAGATCCCATTCATCACCACAAATCTCCCCATTTTGTCTGTCCTTGCCTACCCTGGTTCTAAGGGTGTCGATCTTTTAAGTAAAATACCTGCTCCTCTGGAGCTAGAAGTGAATCCCGTGTGTGCCACCAAGTAGTAGCCCATGCCTTGCAGTGGTTCCCTTGCAGATGCGTTTCTTGTATGAGGGCTACGTCTGGTGCGGAGAAATTGTAGGACCAATGTTCATTTAATTCTATTGCCCAGGCCATTGACGTTCCACGTCATGACCTTCAAGGGCTGGGACCTAACTGTCGTCATTGTGTACCTGGTTGAGCCTTTGGGTCTGCCACTGCCCGACCCCCTGCGACAACCGCCCCCTCCTCCCACTGCCTAGGGGTCCTTCGATCCTTTCCTGTAGTGTATGTAGTGAGCAGAACGCAAAAACTTTTACAGAGGGCCTCAACACAGTGTGCCCTTTAACACCTTCAACAATACCCCTCCCTCCCTGCTACCTTGTCCAGTAGGACTAAAAGTGCCCACCACCCCCCCCAACTTGCAGAGTGCCTGTCGCCCCCAACTGTTATATAAATGCGGTACGGGTGGACAGGCTCCACAGAGACGGCTCCTATAACGCATCGAATAGTCTCATACCTTAAGATCGGCGTTAGTATGGAAAGCTTCCCACTCACCAGCTGTAGTACCAAAGTTCCTCATCTCTATTCCTCTCGGGGGTAGTTTACCTTATATATGGCACCCTGTGCGCACCCCCAGCCCCCCCAATCCCCCTCCCTCCCCCCCCGGTTTCAATCTTTGATCTCCCCCTGGTTCATTTCCCCTCCCTATTCCCAGTTTCAGAATGATCCAGTTCACTTTCTGGTGGCTTGTCTGATCTCTGCGCCTTCAATCGTCCTCTTGACTCTCCTCTCCTGTCTCGTAGGTCCACTGGGCGCCATCCCTCCATCCAGTCCCATGCCTCTTCTGTGGATGTGAAGAACCATGATCTGCCCTCTGCTCGGACACGTAGCTTCGCTGGGAAGAGCATCATATATTTCAGTTCTTCCGCTCAGAGGGCTTTCTTTACTTCATCAAAACTACGTCTTTGTTTTTGCACCTGGAGTGTAAAGTCAGGGAAGAACTGCACTGTGGCATTGTCTAGGCGTACATCTATGTGCATACGGGTTGCTTGCAGTATAACATTGTGGTCTCTGTGGTTGAAAATTCTCGCTATGATTGTTCTCGGGGCAGGAGGTGGCAATTTCGGCAGAGGAATCGGCAGCCAATGCGCCCTTGCTACAGAGAAGAATTTGGATAGGCGCTTCGGGTGGAGAATGTTGACAATGAGGTCCTCCAGAAAGAGATCCAAGCTAAGCTCTTCTGTCCCCTCCGGATCCCCAATGACTCTGATGTTATTTCTTCGCGGTCGTCCTTCTTGGTCTTCCAGTGTGGCAGCCAGCACCCCAGTCTGCTTCGTGAGGTATTGCACTTGTTCTTTAACCTTCTTAGACGCGGTTTGCAATGCTTTAATGTCTGGCTCCGTGGTTGATACTTTATTGGACATTTTTGGAAGTCCGCTCGCAAAAAGGAGACCTCTGCCATCACAGTATCTAGTTTAAGCTCCAGCGCGCTTTTCAAGTCCGATATCGCCGACATGATGGCCCTCAGTGAAGGTTCTCCTTCCTCCGGTGTGGCTACCTCTGCCCATTGGATGAGGGAGACTGCTTCTGCACTTCATATTTGTCCATTTTGTCGGATTGTGTCGGGGCCTGGCTCTTTGGCTTCATCTTGATCTCTGCAGAGGGCGAGAAGCTCTCCACACCCCCCCTCCTTTGTCCTCAGGGGGCTATCACAACCCCAGGGTTCCTCCGGGTTAGCCCTAAGTGGCGATTTTTTCCTCCCCTGCATTCCTTCCGCCGTGGCCAACTCCCGCCTTCACCACCTCGCGGCCAGGGGCTCTCGCCCTCCTCACTCTACTGGTCTGACCTGCAGTCCCCGCTGGCCCTTTCTTCCTGCCGGGGCCCCACTGCCTGGCCCTGCTCACCTCTGGATCCTGGCCTCTGCTGCTGTCTCGTCTCCCCTACTCCTCAGCTCTGGTCTGGCTGTTGGTCCGTTGGCCACCTCTCCTTCATTCAATGCAGGCCGCGCAGCCCACATGGTCTAACCGAGGGCCCGGACTTCCTCCACACTCCCAGCCTCAGCCCCAGGGATCCCAGTCTTGGTTGCACTCACCCCGCGCCTGCTTTTTACTGTGGTTTCTAGCTCAGGGCCTTTGCTGTGCCAGCCCGCCTGCAGGCTCCTCCCGCTTCCTCTCTTCTGCCCACATCAAGCCGGGTCCCGCCATCTTCCTGTTGTCTTCATGGGGCCCGGCTTCCAGGCTCTTCCACACTCCTGGGCATGGCCTCGGGGGGCCTCTAATATCCAGCTGGCTGGCTGCACTCACCTCAGGGCCACTCCCCGATGCGCCTCCAGGCGGTCACCCCGCGGTTCTTCCACATCCGCCGCCGGCCTTCTTGCCGCCACTCCCTTCAGGGCCGTGGCCCGGGTCATTTGATCCACTGGGTCTCAACTCTGGGCACAGGCCATGGGTCCCCACCTTACCAGGCCCAGTCCGCGGGATCCCTCAGTCTCTTTAACTGGCGAGCCCTGCCACTGGCGGGAGCCCAGTCGGATCGCTCACGTGGTCCGCTTTAGGAAATGCCGGTCTGCCCTTCCAATGCCCCGGGCTCGAGCAACTCAGTTCTCTGTGGTCCCGACAGCTCGAATGTCACTTTCCCCACTGTCTACTATGTGGGCAGCTGCCGAATTATGGCAGATGACAGATTTCGGCGTTTAGGAGCGGTGGAGCTCCTTTAGATGGCGGCCATCTCTGCATGAGCCTAGGCACGCCCCCCTGTGAGGCAGACTCTTGACTGCTGGCCTTTGTGAAGTCCTTAAAGCCTGATCTTTATCAAGTTCCTCCTGAACATTTTCTTACAAACTTGATAATCTTCAGGCCAATGGTAATTTGGGATGTAAACAGTACAAGCACTTTGAAGCTCTGTTTGTGACTTTCCTTCTTTTCACAGGAAGGGCACTTCATGAGGAGAGATCATTCTCTCTCGGGCTAAAAAAACAACTAGTGTCAGGCAACATAAAAATGCACTCCTAGTCTCAAAATAAAATCAAAAAGTTAAAAATAGGCCAAACCTTGTTCTCTAATATCCTTTCACAAGGAGCTGTACAAAGTGAACTGTCCTAACTTTCATTAGCATTGCAGGACGCGATAGACAGATGGAGTGCTTTGTCTTAAAGAAGCAGCACCAGTGTTCCCTATTGCTACAGTCTGTTTTTCATAATTTCACTCCTTTTCGCAGTTATGTTTTACAAAAAAGTTTTTGAAAGGGTTTTCATGTCCGATTTCTCTAAATAGTGAGTTTCTTGGACTTTAAAGGAAGTTTATGAAAATTTGGCTAACATAGCCTGCAGTAGGGTGTCCATAAATGAGGTGTTTGTCTTCTTTAAAAATTGTGTTTTCCATAATGAAAAGTATGTTTTTTTTTTAACACTATATAATGCTCCAGGATCCTGCATGTGAGCAGGACAATTCAGTGTTTGACTATAATGGAAATTCCCCTGGAAAAGAACTAGGATTATTTGTACTTATCTCTTCCTTCAGAGCTATGTGTGGTTTTGCCAATCCTGAGCTTAATGCTCTGGCTTTTGACAGTAAATGTCTGTTTTTATCTACGTTACTGCTTTGTCTACTGATTAAATACATGCGTTTATGGTGTTGTGTATGGATCACAGGGTCATCATCAGACCTGGCTTTATTTTCAATCTCAGAAATCATTCTCTCCACTTAGCCAGTCTACAATTTAAAAGGTTCCATCTTTCTGGAAAGCAACATTCTGTCTGTCAGTGTTTTTTTGAAGTGAGAGGCGGATTGGTGGCACTGTCACTCCTTGGGGCTAAAAAAGCTTTAACGGCTGTTTGGGAAGTACTAGGGCACCCCACTTAAGCGGAAAGCATCATAGACCTTCTAACTTATTGGTGACAGAAAAACTAATTGCAGCTATTGAACATCAGTCGGACTGGCCCTCTTTCTGACCTACTTATCATGTGATATCTGAGAAGCAACATCTTGGCCACCTCTAAGAAAGGTACCTGCTAAAAGCAAAGAAATGTCCCAAGAACTGGGCTCAAACTACTGTCACCCATATACCCTTGTCAGCTAGTGGTTGAACGCAAGAGATCTGTATGTGTAAACAATTAATAAAAATAATTAGATCAGTGTAGGAAATGGCCATGTTTTGTGTGGTGTACCCCATATTTGTGCCTTAACTGTTTTGCTGGATCTAGAACTCGTCACTTTGCCCCTGCTAACCATTGATTAATTTCCCATGCTACTCCTTTAAACATGGTGAAATGTTGGTATTCGCCTGATTTCCATATTTACCTTACCTGTAAGTCTTCAGTGTGATGTACAAAATGTACCCAGGGCCTGAAAGTTAAATGGCTGCATCATCTATTATGCCATTCACTAAAGTGGCAATGCAAATATGACTTTAGATCTACCATTGTAGCCTAAATATCAGTGTAAAAACTGCACTTCAGCCTGTAAAAATAAACCCTTTTGACAGGTCAAAACCTCCCTTTTAGTTATTAATTCAGCCCAATGTAGGCTCCCTCTCTCACAAGTCAGAGTGCATGGATATATAGAAATTTAAAGTTAACATGTTCTCGCAGTGACTAGCACCCAAGTGTGTTTTTTTCACTATGGCAGGCATATCTGTCCTTTGTGGGCTTTGGGGGTTACAGCAATGTTTTCAGTCTGCAGGAATAGGAAATAGAGTTTGATGACGAATCCTGGGTATATGTTTATGCAGCCCACATTATGCTGCTAATCAAGAGCTGAGTCTGAATTATGTCAAGCATGATGGCAAAATGGTACCTTTTGTTACTTTGAACCTCTATCTGGACTAAAAAGCATGCTTCCCTCAACAAAGAAGTCATTAAAAACTGTTTGACATGTGAGCCAGGTCACTGGATTCCCTGGTTTTGTTGCATAAAGTCTCTCTGTGCTTAATTATGTAGTCCTTTCATTTTTCTGGATCGTCTGAGTTGAAGGAAGGGGACAAAGGCTGGCTCATTAAGCATTTTGTGGCTGCAAAAGTCAATGAAAGGGAAGCAGAAGCACTTTTGGATTCTTCCCTACAAGGTGTGTTCTGTTCAGCCGTAAACTGGGCCTGCACCCTATCTGTACTGGGCATCCAACTCCTGGGAGGTGTCACTTTTTGACCAGGTTTTGAATGGGTGACATTTGTTGGCTATTGTGTTTGCTACTGGGGTAATATAATACAGCAGTAATCTGCAGTTGCCCTTGCCATGAAACGTCCATGCAGACACTGTTGCATTTTTTATCCTTTCACAAATGTTATCAGCCCACATTCCCAAAATGTTTATTTTCATTTCTTAGAAAGACCCAATTTAGGAGGTGCAGGATGCTTCTAATTGTGCAGTCCCTGAGTTGCCCTAGGGTGTGCTTGAGACGGTGGATTTCTTTCCCCTAAAATTGGCTATTTTGAAGGTGGTGCTTCTTATATTGTGAATATTAACTTGAGACTGTATTTAGGTAATATTTTTAATCACTATTTTTTAAAATCTATTTTAGGTTTTGCTTGTTAGAACTATTATTGCTTTTAACTCATGATTAATTTTGATTGATCCATTAAATACATATTTGAATGTAGATCAAATGTATATATCATGCTTAGTTAATTGAAACTGTTAAATGTTCCCTTAAGGTACATAAGACAATACCGTGTAACATACAGTCAAATTAAGCTAGGCCTGGCTAGACAATTAAAATATTCATACCAGGTTCAGTCACGATGAGCTGAACCCAAGAATAAAATCAGCCAGAATAAATATTGAGAAACCACAGGAACCAATTTGAATGAAATTCCCCTTATGCTTTGATTTTTGGAGGACTTAAAACTTTATACCCAATCAGGCAGTAAAGTGCTTGTCTTACAGTGCAAACCTCGTACATTAAAGTGTATGCTGTGTAGC
This sequence comes from Pleurodeles waltl, assembly GCF_031143425.1. Lineage (NCBI taxonomy): Eukaryota > Metazoa > Chordata > Amphibia > Caudata > Salamandridae > Pleurodeles > Pleurodeles waltl. The sequence goes on from NC_090449.1 coordinate 725,801,610, forward strand.
TATTGTTATACTGCTCGGTGCAGCATGTGCACTTATATGCCAACACTCATGTACAATTAAGCTATTCTCCTGGTACCAACTACAATGTGCTTATCATACTCCTTCCAAAATGTATTGTGCACATACAAGCCATAGGGGCGTTATTCCTAAGAGGAGTGCCATCATAGCCAATTCTCATCAATGTAACACTTTACCCGATGCATATGTCGGGGATATGGAGGGCTTGAATTGCATTGGCAAATGCAGGTTATGATATACATGGTGCAAACACAGACATTGATCATATAAAACCTTGTAAAACTTAATGTGATATACTAGGTGCAGGTCGTAAAATGCTTAATGTGCTATTTAATAGATTTCACAGGCACAAAAAGAAACAACTTTATAAAACAAGTGACCCTTCTGATTAACGAGCCACCAGATGTTATTAGGCTCTCAAAAAAAAAAAAACAATGAATTCTATGGCCCTGATCCATTTTGTAAACAGTAATTGTGCAAAACCTATATTCAGTGTTGTATTGATGGGTTTCAAGCACTCAGTAACTGCCTGCCTACAGGTACTCACCCCCAACTTATTTAGGGATTCCTGAGGGGAAAAAAAGGTATTCTGGATTTACATCTTATGCACACACAAAAAAGATCTGAATGACAGAATACCAGGATACCATGGGAGCATGCGATGTAGTGCAATCCATTTAAATGAAGGTAGTTTCCTCCTTTTAATTTATTTGTAGTTTTATTTTTATGAGATATATATTAGCTCCGTATGTACTATTAAGGGTAATAGCTTATTTTCCTATTATAATCTTTATTTATTTTTATGAGGAAAATCAACATATAGGAGTAGATAATGATGCTACATTACATTAAAATGATGAGTTATATCGACACACATCAATTTCATATTTGCAGCATTTTAGTAAGGTTGTTAACAAATCACCCTCAACAGAACTCCAGTTTCTCCCCCATGCCACCCCATTCCCCCACCGCCCCTTCCAATTATGGTTAATACCTTGCTCTTTAATTTTACTGTTGGTCATTACGATTTGAATTCTCGTATTTAGACTTGTATTAACTTATAACTTATCCAAACACCATTCTGAAGTGAAGCTATGAAATGGGTGACATTTTATTTGGGGTACTATGAGGGCGCCCGTCAGCATGTTTTGTGGTACCTACATCAATTATGTGTGATCAGTACTCCCAAATACAGTTGTTCATCAGAGATAGTAGTCTTCTGCATCCCCATTCTATTGTTTTAATTTTGCCATTTAAAGATAGCCTCCATGTTAAAGCTAGTTAGATTGGGATTTTGCAGTCTTTTCAGTATTATGTCATTAGTGCAATGGATATTTAAGCCCCATGATAAGAATGGATCAAACCGTTTACATATGTGACGAGGATAAGATGTATCCACTACATTTGGTCATGAAATGACAGAAGTAACTATGATAAAGGCAATTGTCCGCATAGCAGGGGATAATTTATTGATGTTTGTCAATACATCCTAAGGATGGACAATCAATAAGTTAACAAAAGGAGTCTAAAATTTGAACAGACTAATATGTGCCATATTCTTACAGGAACGTTGATTGTTTTTACATTCTTTGAGATCCTAGTATATACGTAAGCTGGGAGCTCATGTATGGTCTGAAAATAGTTGGGACGTTAAATGCCAATACATTGTTACGCACAGCTTGGAGATACACAATTGGAAGGTAACTGAGGTATACTAAGTAGTGTGCGTCCTTTCATACACTACTAGGTGTAGGTGTAGGTGTGGTATGATACTGAATATAATGGACTGTGTTTATCATTTATTCTAGTTACCAGGAGAATGAGGAAGAAGTTTCTGTCTAAATATAGTCCTGTGACCCAATAGGTTTTGGGAGTAAAATAAAGTCCTATTTAAAGTGAAATAATCATTGGGAATAGGTGAAATGCTTGTGATTAAATGATATGGGGGTAATGGATAAATGAACTAGGTGCATGATGACCGTGTGTTATGGAGTTGGTTCACATTATGGTATGTGCTCTGCATATTTATAATAACTCTTTTTCGTGGTGGCAACCCATTTGGTGGCATGATGGTTTGACAAAATATGCGTATCTGGTGTGGGGACAAATACTGTATATTTGTATTGTTAAATTATTAACAGAGCTCTTAATGTACTGATTTTAGATTTATTATCATTCTGGGTTATTGGGCATTCTCCCAGGTCACCCCTTTTTTGGTTTTAGGTGGGTGGTTTGGTTCCCTGAAGAAGTGTGATGTCTGCCGGGTTTCACTGAAACATGTGTCAGCACATAAAATTGGAACCACTTTATTATGACATACAGTACTTACATAATAGGCCATAATCCCTTTTGTGATGTTTATTAGAAAAATATTAATTAGAAAAATGATCTATATACATTCATAAGAATGTAAAGTAGAAGCATTGAAGTTTGTAGAACTTATATTAATGCAATGTTGTGATTGATTAGTGATACTATTGATATTTGCTGACTATGTATTTAGGTGTTTGGTTAAAAAGGTGTTGATATATTTATTGGCTGAGTGTTAGGATATTTTGTGAAGGGGCAAGTACACAGGAGGTGGGAGGGATACATTTGTTCTGATATTGGACCTTACTTTCCAAACTAAAAAGAAAGTTTGTTTATATGAGTATATTTTGTTTTTAAAACATATATCCTTATAAAGGGGATTTTTGATAATTGATGGCTCCAAATTAAGCTATATCTGAAATAAATGTATCACTTAGGAACAATGTAATGAATATTCTGTAAAGGGAGTTGTTTTTTGTTGATGAGGTACTCTCTTCGTGCAGCTACGAGTTTAGGGCATGCATACAAATGTATTAATGTTTCCTCTGCCTTACAACAAAGCTGATGTTTCACATTTTTCTGTCAAGAGTTGACAGGGCCCCCAAATAATATTGTAAAATGTTACTTTTTAAAACCTGTGAATAGCACTCTGACAAATAATTCTGAATATAGAAAACCAGAGTACAAATTACAAATCTTAATACTGTATCTTAGGAATGGACTGACTAGTTAAATAATTGACAAATAGTTTTAAAAGTTATTAAAAATCCACTTAAATGGCGAAGTTGGATTTCTAATAAATATTAAGTAAGGATAACTTCTTAAAAATTACCTTTTCCCTGCCTGAAGTTCCTTTTGGCTTATTGAATGGGTGTGAAAAGCTCTCCAGGGACAAGCAATGGCCTGACCTAAATGAACAGAGAGGGCTCTTCTGTACTAACCTGAGTATGCAGGATGGAGGGAGGGGGTGGTATGTGATTATTCTAATGGGCAGTGGATGATCAAATCCTGCTTAACAGATGTGGTAGGTTTACATATAACTCTTTGAAGCCCACTTGAAAAGCTGAGAACAGGATGCTGATATGATTCTTGTGTATTGGCTGTCTGATTGCTAAAGGGCTTTCCTTGTCGCACCAGAATTCTATCTTGAAAGGAAGGGAAACATGATGCCAAAACAGTTCTTGTGTATCTACTTTCTGGTTGCTGGAAAACCCTAGTTTTGTTCTATCAGTCAAACAAGATCTTAGTGTTAGATATGGAGGACACTAGGATTACTGTAGTACATTTCCCCCCTCATGCCACCGTCCCTCAGAGTCCAGGTTTAGTGTGGCGTAACTTTTGCCATCTTGAAAATGTCCAAAGTGCATAGAGTTGGCCCTGGAAATCTTTACCCCGTTGATTAGGGTGTGCCTAGTATCAATCCAACCCAGTAGCTCAGACCAGGCATACATGTGGCACATCCAGGCAGTCACATCAGAACACGTCCAGACCTGAGGAAGAACAGAAAAGGTCTGCAGTTGCTGTCTGTGACCTAAGAAGAGCCCTGAAGGACTGGACCTGAACCCAGGACAAAGAAGTGTACTTCCAAGAGTCATAAGGCTGACCTTCTGTTCAAGGTAGAGGGATGCAGCAAGCTGGAAGAAGCATTTCCTGGAACTGGCTAGCTGATAAGTGGCAACTGGACCTGGAATTTATTTTGCTGTCTGCTTCTGCCTTGACACCCTTTGAGTCGCTTAAGTGCGTCCGAGGTCCTAGGCTGCTTTAGAAGTGTCCTCCTTTGTGGATTGGGACTTGAAGGACTAACAGCTGATAAAATCTTTGACCAGGACGAACCTTGTTGGTGTGTAAAACCCACGCTCCATCCTGGTCACGGTCAAATTGTGCCAAGGTCCTGGTCTACAGCTGCCATTGACTCTCTTCGGCACGTTGTGCTTCTTAGTGCTATTCCTACATACAACTTTAAAAATTAATTTCTGATGGATACAACTATCTGTGGATTCCTCACCTTATGAATTTGTCCTTGCGTCAGCATCCGACGGAAAGTCTTCTTCCTAGCTGTCCACGTCGACGAGGACGTCATAATGGCATGGCTCCACGTGACTCCGTCTGACGTCAACGTGCCAATAAGAGGTCCTCGTCAGCGTACTGACGTCCGTTTTCCTTTTTTCAGTGCCTTCGACGCCAACGGTTTTTCTTCCTGGCTCGTTGATAACTGTAGCGCTTTTTGGTGGTTACAATGTCGCCTCCAAAAAAGTCCGGTTTCAAGCCGTGTAGAGAATGCGGGGGTCGGATGTCGGTGACCGACCCCCATTCTGATTGTATTTGGTGCCTTAGTTCGTAGCATGATGTGGAAGGATGCTCTTCGTGCCAGAGCATGAATCCAAAAACTCTGAAAGAGCGTGAGGCAAAGCTTTTCTTGGCAAAAGCAAAGAAGAAGGGCCATAAAAAGGATTCCTCCCATGCTTCACCCAAAAAGCATAAGAAGCGGCGTCATCATGACTCTCGGCGCCGTCATGACTCTCGGCGCCGTTCGGAGCGGAGCCGGTCGAGGTCTTCTCGACGCCAGAAGACATGGGAGATGAGCCCTACTGTCACGCCTCAGCCCGAGAGTCCGGAGTTGTCGCCGGCGCCATCTGTATTTGAGGTCGTTCAACGTAGCCCTCAGTTTTCGCCGGCGTCGAGGGAGCCTGATGTACAGCAGACCTCTGCTCAACAATACCCGGCTTTCCCGGCTCCAGGGACGGATCCGGCGGCATTTTTGAATGCTATGTATGCTGTGTTCCAATCCATGGCCCCTGCTGGTGCACCGGCGGGTCCCACGGGGCCATTGGCGCTTAATTTGGGCTCTCCGGCGCCGTACAAGGTGGCTCCATTCATGCCCTTTGGAGACTGGCGGTTCGGCGCCAAGGGTATCCCTTGGTAGGAGTCCTCCACTTGTGACGGTGGATCCTCCTTCACGTCAACCGACTCCATCACCGCGCCATCCGACGTCGTTGATGTCCCCATCCAGACCGGCTCCATCGCCTTCCTGCCAACCGACTCCGAGAAGGTCATTGTTCGACTCCGTGTCGGCGCCGGCTCCGCCGTCGGGTGAGTCTAGGAGTCATCCACCTCTTCCTGGGCCCTTTCGAGATTCGAAGTCGTCGGCGTCGATGGACTCTTTATCGACGCCAGCCCTAGAGACACATCTTCGATCTCGTAGGAAGTCATTACGACTTTTGGAGGAGGAGGAATATAGACAGCTGGAGGAAGGAGAGATTGAGCCTAAAGTTGAGTTCCAGGGTCTTGCCACAGCAAGTGGTCTGGATACTTCCCCGGAGTGGGACATTGCGTCTCCGGGGGAGTTTACGGAAGAGGCCGCTTCCTTCCATACAGTGGTAAGGAAGGCTGCAGAGTACCTGGACTTCTATAATCACTAAAGGTGTGAGGTAGTAGGGAACCGAAAGTAGGACTGGGTCAGTCTTAAATCGGTGTTGGTTAGGTAGCTTTGGATCCTAACGCGAGGGAATCATTGTTGGAGAATATCCAGACAGGGGGGGGGGGGGGGGGGGGGGGGGGTTGCTGTGTAGTCCAACAGGGGAAGGGGGAGTCTCCCTTACGGACTAGGTGGTCTCACACACATAATAGTGTCATGCTTCATCATATGACCACCTAGCCCCACCCAAGCAAGATGATACTGCTTGGGCGGACTCAACCTCTTGGTTAAAAGAACCAGAGGTAGTACTGAAATTAAACTTACTGGATAGTTACTTAGATCCAGATGAGGTGAGTAATAAAATTACCAAGCATGTCACTGATAGTTGCTGCTAGTTTTAATATAGGTGCATGCTGGTAAGACTAAAAGCAAGGGGAAGAGGCTCGTTGGAGGGTAATGTCTCCTGGAGTCTAAAATCAAAAGTGGATGACCAACATGTTTCTGCCCTCACTAGGTGCTGGTAGGTCAGGGGCATTCGTCAGGGTCGGAGCACACGCAAAAAGTGGGGTGCTCAAAGTGGAAAATGAATGGCCTACCTGAACGGGTAGTTCACGGTGGGGTAGGTCAGGGGGTGGGGGGCGATATGCCTCTGGTCTGGCTAATGCCGGGGAGGGGTTTTCCCTTGTAGTCACACTCACTCCAAAGGGAATACCATGGGGGGTACCTACATGCCGGAGCCAGGCCGCTCCGTGTCGGCGCCGGCTCCGGCGTCGGGTGAGTCTAGGAGTCATCCACCTCTTCCTGGGCCCTTTCGAGATTCGAAGTCGTCGGCGTCGATGGACTCAAGAGACACATCTTCGATCTCGTAGGAAGTTATTACGACTTTTGGAGGAGGAGGAATATAGACAGCTGGAGGAAGGAGAGATTGAGCCTAAAGTTGAGTTCCAGGGTCTTGCCACAGCAAGTGGTCTGGATACTTCCCCGGAGTGGGACATTGCGTCTCCGGGGGAGTTTACGGAAGAGGCCGCTTCCTTCCATACAGTGGTAAGGAAGGCTGCAGAGTACCTGGACTTGCCTTTGTCTGTGGCGGAGGTGAAAACTAACCTGCTCACAGAGGTACTACATCCCTCTTCTTCCAGTGCTGACCCTTTGCTGCCTTTCAATGAGGCTTTAACTGAGCCTATTTTGGACTTATGGAAGAAGCCAGTAACAACTCCTGCAGTGAACAGGACAGTGGCAAGGAGGCATAGGGGAGCACCAGGAGATCCGGTTTTCCTATCACTACATCCAACTCCGGAAAGCTTAGTAGTCCAGGTGTCATGTTCTGCAAAGTCTGCTCCTGGGACATTCCCTGGAGTTCCAACTGATAGGGAGTCCAAGAGGATGGAGCAGTCTTCGAAGAAGATCTTTTCATCATGTAGCATGGCGCTTAAGGCTACTAATTCTACCTGCGTGCTGGGCAGATACGTCCATGCCCTTATGGACTCCGCTAAAGAAATGGCAAAGGAACTGCCACAGGAGATGCAGAAATTGTTTGGATCTCTTTTTATGGATGCACAGGCTGCTGCTCAACAAATTATACAATCGGGCCTGGATACTTCGGATTCCGTAGACAGGGCCATGGGAACATCTGTGGCTACTAGGAGGCATGCCTGGTTAAGGTCCTCTGGTTTTTCGTCGGATGTTCAATCCACCTTAATGGATCTACCATTTGATGGGGAAAAGTTGTTTGGGGACAAGGCGGACTCTGCCCTTGAACGGTTTAAGGACTGTCGGGCGACAGCTAAGTCCTTGGGCTTACAGACCTCTGCTACAACACCATATAGACCTTTTCGCAGGTTTCGGGGGTTCACTCGAGGCTCTGCCTTTCGGAGGTCGCAGTCCTTCGCCCAGCAACCTTACAATCCGCCCTATCGTGCCTTTAGAGGGTGGGGTAGGGGTAGGGGTAGAGCTAGAGGGCCAGCCCAGCAGCTGTCATCTTCGTCATCCTCCTCTGGTGGACAACAGCAGAAGCAGCCCTAGTTTTCCCCACTTTATCATCCATGCTTCTCCTGTAGGGGGAAGATTGAGTCTTTTTCTGCAGAAATGGAAGTCAATTACAACAGATTCTTGGGTGCTAAGAATTGTGGAAAAGGGCTATGCTCTCCCCTTTCAGGAGTTCCCTCCTCCTTTCCCCCCATGTCCCTCCTTTTTTTCAGAAGACCATCTTCTGTTGTTGCAACAAGAGGTTGTCACCATGTTGGCAAAGGGCGCTATAGAGTTGGTGCCGTTGCAGGGAAGGGGTCAGGGGTGTTATTCAAGATATTTCCTGATTCCCAAAGTGGACAGTCGGTTACGGCCGATCCTAGATTTGAGGATTTTGAATTTGTTCCTCAAGCAGGAAAAATTCAATGCTGACCCTAGCGCAGGTACTATTGGCGTTGAGCGAAGGAGACCGGATGGTGTCTGTTGATTTGCAGGAGGCGTACTTTCATGTTCCGATAATCAAGTCGCACATGAAGTATCTCTGGTTTGTGGTCTGAACGCAACACTACCAATTTGCGGTCCTTCCATTTGGACTTACTTCAGCACCGCAGGTTTTTACGAAGGTGATGGCAGTTGTTGCATCACATCTCAGAAGGATGGAAGTAACGGTTTTTCCCTACCTGGACGATTGGTTGATCAAAGCCAAGTCTCCAGAGCTTGTGTTGTCTCATCTGCGAATGACAACCCAACTGTTGTTCGATCTGGGATTTTCTGTAAATGTGCCCAAATCTCACCTGGAGCCCTCTCAACGGCTCCTGTTCATAGGGGCAGTACTGGACACAACAATGTTTCGGGCCTACCCCCCGCCTCAGCGGGTTCGGGACATTCAGGCGCTGATTCTGTTGTTTCAAGTTGGAGCGGCAGTTCCAGTCCTCAAGGTCTTACGCCTGCTAGGTCTGTTTGCTTCTTGCATTCTGTTGGTCACTCACGCTCGCTGGCATATGAGGGCTCTTCAGTGGTGCCTCTGCAGGCAGTTTGTTCCAGCACAAAGGAGATCTCAGGGATTCAATAAAGATCTCTAAGGACGCTGTAGTGGATCTTCATTGGTGGACAGTGGACGGCAACCTTTCCCAAGGAAAACCGTTTTCACTACCACCTCTGGTGGCCACAGTGATATCGGATGCTTCCACTCTAGGGTGGGGAGCTCATCTGGGGGACCTGGAGATCAGGGGTCATTGGTCTCCAGCGGAACAGATGTTGCATATCAATCTGTTGGAATTGCGGGCGGTACGTTTGGCGCTCAAGGCCTTCCTCCCTTCCCTTCGTTGTCAGTCAGTTCAGATCTTAACAGACAACACTACCGCGATGTGGTATATAAACAAGCAGGGAGGAGTAGGGTCGTACCTTCTCTGCAGAGAAGCTCTGCGGCTCTGGTCCTGTGCTCAGGACCATCAGATTTGCTTAATACCGAATCATTTGGCCGGAGTTCTGAATGTACGTGCAGACGGTCTCAGTCGTCACTTCTCTATAGATCACGAGTGGCGTCTCCATCCAGACCTGGTCCTCCACATCTTCGGGAAGTGGGGTACTCCTCAGGTGGATTTATTCGCCACTCTAGAGAACGCGCATTGCCCGTTGTTCTGCAGCCTCCAGTATCCGTTGCAAGGGGCATTGGGGGATGTGTTTCAGATGTCCTGGAGCGGCCAGTTGCTTTACGCGTTTCCCCCCCCATACCCTTGTTTCCTCGGGTTCTGAGGAAGGTTTGTCAAGACCGGGCCCAAGTCATCTTGGTGGCACCGGACTGGCCGAGAAGGGTATGGTATTCAGACCTGCTTCAACTCTCTCAGTGCCCTCCGCTCCGTCTCCCGCTCAGGGCAGACCTCCTCTCTCAGTCGCAGGGGCAGGTTCTACACCCCCATCTCCAGAGCCTGCACCTTCATGCCTGGAGATTGAACGGAGCAACCTGAGTTCGTTTTCTCTCCCACCAGATGTAGTGGATGTTATTCTATCGTCCAGGCGACACTCCACTAAATCCATTTATGCCGGCAGGTGGGCAAAATTTGTGGTTTGGTGTGGGGAGAATCAAAAAGATCCCTTGAAGGCCCACCTTTCAGATATTCTTTTGTTTGTTCTTAGTTTAGCAAGGAAAGGCTGTACGGTAGCTACTGTGAAAGGTTATTTGGCGGCTCTGTCGGCTTTTCTTTGCCTTCCGGACCAGCCCTCTTTGTTTAAATCTCCAATTATAAATAGGTTTATTAAAGGTTTAGTGAATAAGTTTCCTCCCACGCCCTTTCACATGCCTCAGTGGGACTTGAATCTGATATTAACGTTCTTGATGGGTTCGTCTTTCGAGCCCATGCATTCATGTCCGTTGAGATATTTGGTCTTAAGGACTGTTTTCTTAATTGCGATCCCATCTGCTAGGAGGGTTGGGGAACTTCAAGCCCTTTCTGTTAAACCTCCTTTTACCATGTTTTTCCCGGATAAAGTGGTGCTGAAAACCAGGGCGGCTTTTCTGCCAAAAGTTGTCACTCCTTTTCATATAAGGCAGTCTATTACCCTACCCTCGTTGTACCCTCCTCCCCACCCTTCTAAAGATGAAGAGAGGCTCCATAGGTTGGACCCTAAGAGGGCGCTGAGTTTCTACCTGGAGAGGACTAAGGACTTTCTCCTGGATGATCAGCTGTTCGTAGGGTATGTTGGACAGCGAAAGGGCAGAGCGGTCCAGAAACAAACACTTTCCAGGTGGGTCATCTTGTGTATTAAGATTTGTTACTCTCTGGCGAAGAAAGTCCCTCCTGAAGGTATCAGGGCCCATTCTACTAGGGCTAAGTCTGCTTCCTCGGCCCTAGCGAGAGGAGCTCCGTTAGTAGATATATGCAAAGCGGCAACTTGGGCGTCCCTCCATACCTTCGTAAAACATTATTGTTTGGACTCTGAAGTGAGGACGGACGGTCATTTTGCTCATTCGGTATTGCAAGATTTCTTGGTGTAATCAGGCGGGCACCCACCACCGAGTGCGGTACTGCTTTGGGACTCTATTCATAAGGTGAGGAATCCACAGGTAGTTGTATCCATCAGAAGAACAAGTTACTTACCTTCGGTAACGCTTTTTCTGGTGGATACACTAGCTACCTGTGGATTCCTCACGGTCCCTCCCGCCTCCCCGTTGCCTGCCTGATTTCAGTTATCTTGCAGTGGTTGGAAATGTGTTTATTTGTTTATATGTATATATATATATGTATTTTAAGGTATCTATGTAAATATATGGGTTCAATGGACAATGTTATTGTGTGTGTGTATATATATCTTTCTTTACGGTTTTTGATGGGTCGGTTCTCACCTGTTCGCCTCAAAGGCACGTGAAAAATGAGGTGAAACTGACGTCAGTACGCCGACGAGGACCTCTTATTGGCACGTTGACGTCAGACGGAGTCACATGGAGCCGTGCCATTATGACGTCCTCGTCGATGTGGACAGCTAGGAAGAAGACTTTCCGTCGGATGCTGACGCAAGGACGAATTCATAAGGTGAGGAATCCACAGGTAGCTAGTGTATCCACCAGAAAAAGCATTAACAAAGGTAAGTAACTTGTTCATCTCTGGCTCCCCTTATTGGATTTATGTCTTTGATTTTTATTGTTTTGGATTTTGACTTTATTACTGTTTAGGCACTGCATAAATACTTTACACATTGCCGTAAGTGTTAAGCCTGTCTGCTCTGTATCATTGCTACTAGGGAGTTTAGCTCAGGTTAATTTAATGACATTGAGGGTTCACCCTGAAGAGGATTGTGATAATTTCTTGAGGTGGACCAGGGTTGTGACTATTCCTTGATCAAGGTAGTCACCCACCCCAATTAATAATCCAGTTTCTTATAGTCCATACACTTCTAAGTTTTCGGATGTGCACAAACCCACATTGACATTCCAGCCCTTGAACTACCACCTCTTGTCTATCCATTTATGAGTGCAAAAAAAGTGTTTTGCACTTGTAAGGCAAGCTGATGTGTGTAAATATTTCAGAGTATCTGTTTCATATTTCTCATATATTTTCAATTTAACCCAGCCCTTAATCTTGCGCTTGGTATATACTCAAAAGTATGACAAACAAGGAAACTGGTACATTGTGATGAAATGATTTGCCTAAGAATTACACAATGTGGGTAAATGGAAAAAAGGTCAGCGAGAAGGTGAACTTTTTGATCCTCGGTTACAACCTAGGCATTGGACTGTAAATATAAAATGGGGTTATTTATTGTAACATTTTGTGAAATCTAGTAAATACCTAAGTGGCATATTCAGAGTGTTAATGTGCTCAGAGCCCATTCATAATCCAGCCTGTGACTAATAAAAGATTTGGCAGAAATAGAACCCTTTTATGTTCAGAGTCCGGTGTACTCAGGAATGTGAGATATTGCTGGAAACCAAGCCCTGACATAAAAGTGAGAACTGTCCTAAACTGAAGGGTGTTATTGCAGCTCATATGCAGTACGAATGCAACATAGTTTCAATCAAGTAGACAGTTTATAAAATTCCTCCCCCGAAACTAGTAATTTGCTTCCAGACCGCCTTGATAAATGGTTCGTTGAACAGCTCTAACTGTTACCTATTAGTTGCTGGGCATTGCCCTAATTTGATCCACTGTCACCAACTCACCCTTTCCAGGGTGGTTATACCCCCTTTACAGTTATGGATAAAGATGGAGAGTGAAACGAATGGGAGATGGCATTGTAAGGGAAATATGCTACTGTATATAGTCAAACATGGAGGGAAAGCAAAGATCTACTCTTATGGATCCGTCATTAAGATCCCAAGCTGTTCTAGTCAGATGGATTTTATGATCTGATCATTGATCAACAAATTACTTCATCTACAGAGTGTCTGCTAAATATGGTGGCCTGTTGTGATTTTGTGTCTTTATTCCTCAGATCCAGTTTACAGCCTGTACTGCCAATCCTATGCCCCTCCTTTTTTTTGTCCCAGAATTTCTGAAACCGAGCCAAAGAGCTTACCTCTCTGTTACATGGTATTTACACTTTCTTATTTTCTACAAGACAAAGTGGCATGGATTTGTAACTTTTAAGAGTCTCTCACTTAGTCGCTGAGAGGACCATGGTATTGGGGGGAGGAAGGGTCCTATTGGCCTTAGAGCTGCATCTGTGGTGATGACCCATAGCGATGGTACAGCTGGCTGCATCAGTCCAGGGTGTAAACAAAGCAGGGTTGCTAAGCTTTTGAAGTGCGCTTTCTGTATTAGTGCACAGGAGCATCCCAAGCCATGTATAAATTGAGGAGACCTTGCTATAACAAAGAAGCGCTTGACACTTCCTCCCCCTCTGCTTCTGTCTGCCTGATATGAACTTAGGTATGGATATGTCCTAAGCAAATAAGCCATGGGACCAACGTTTTGACTGACTCGTGTGGAGCGGGACAAACATCACAACTCACTGAAAGTGGGCGTGGTCCCAACACCAGTTTATTTTAGATTGGCTTCTAACCTAATCTTTTAAAGTTGTTCTCTACAGCTTCAGAGTGTTGTTGTTGGATCAGGGTGCCATGCATGAATGGCAGCACTGGATGCCACTGAGGGATACATAAATGGTTTTGAATAGGTAACGGTTGGGTAATGAGTATGGTTAATGTATAGATTCGAAATATGAAGTTTACTGAAGTCTAGGTTAATGGTGAGGGGTTCTTTCAAGTGAGTGGAGACAAAGTTCATTTAATGTTGCAATCAGCTGCTCTAAGGCTTGCTAGGTCCTTGGACCACAGGGTTGCTGCTTAATTGTTGGCACTGTATTCTGCTCTGCTCTGCTTCAGACTGAGTAGGAATGCAGTGAAAGGAACATTATTATGTCCAGAGTCTTTATGGCGTTTTGCTGGGTATCACGTTTGCAGGGAACGGCAATCCGGTAACCACAATAAGTGTCAACTACTGTGCAAGAGTATTGACACCCGCGACTAATTGGTAGTGGCCCAATGTAATCAATTTGCCATATCTGCCCCAGCAGTTTCCCTCTCCCCAACTGACCTTAGACTGTTTGCAAGACAAATCTCTGTTGTGTGTGTTGACAAATAGAACATTGCAAGATCACAATTTTTTTATCAAATCTAGGGGCATGTGCATCTCACTAATCTCTGCCCCACCTGTAAGTGGCTTTTTCTCCCAGATGTCCTCATTTCTGGTGCGCCCACTTAGTCATCCCCACCAAGTCAGAATTCTGGGTTGACACTTCTGCCTTTGAACTTTTGTCTTTAACATCTGCAAGGGAATTGAACCTGCGTTCTAGTGAGTCAATGGGACAAGGAGCATCTATGACTTTACTCTGTTCTAACATTTCCCAAATTTCCTGCCACAACTCTTTGCTCCTTACCTCCTTTGAATGAATGAACCAGTTATGTGCAAGCCATGTGGAAAGCCAAACAGATAATCCATTGGCAATGAACCAAGAATCAGTGTGAAAATGACACGTTCGAGGCAGCTCTTGCTTTAGAGTCTCACACACAGTGTACAACTCTGCATATTGGCTACTTTTTCCTTCTCCTGTGGTAGACAGCGACTTTTCAGTAACTGGATTGTATAACACTGCTTTCCATTGTCTTTTTAGTACCCACGTATTTCAATAAATCATTTGTAAAACAAACATGTTTTCTATCCTCCGGGGACAAGAATTCAAATGGTGCACTCGATTTCACTGGTGACTCTTTTTTACCTGTGGTACTCCCTGCACCCTCTCCTCATCCTGTAAAGGGGCTTGTGAAACATGTTCATGTAGGGCTGCAGTGCCTGTCAGTCCTACTCGAGCCCTGTCTTGTATGTACCAGATCCAGTGTATGATACTAGCCTCTTGTGCATGTCCTATACAGTGAGATTTAAGTGAACTTATCACCCACTGCATGATTGATATTTCAGATTTCAGAATTACATTATAATTTAATGTCATTTGCTCAGTATTCACTAGAGACCAATAACAAGTCAAAAGCTGTTTTTCAAAAGAATATAGCGCTCCACAAAGTCAGATAGTTTTCTAATCCAAAGCCCAAGGGGTGCCCTTGTCCTCCCCTGTTTCTACCACATACTCAAATTTGCATATTGTCCCTGAACATTTACATGTAACTCAGTGTTTCCCTCTTGCACTGCGCACAAATCTGAAGTCTGTTGAATTATTTCATTTGCCAAATCAAAAGCACACAGCTGCTCCTCACTCCATTCAAACTCATGTTTTTTCCTAGTTACTTTGTACCAAAGGGTTAAGATTTTACTTAGATGAGGGCTATACTGTTTCCAAAAATCAAACAAATTCATGAAACTCTGTATCTCTTGCTTAGTGCAAATAGTAGCAAACTCCTAAATCTTTTGTTTGACCTGTAACAACATCTCTCTATGTTCTGGATTCCACTGACTTCCAAGAAACTGCACATTTTGGGACAGTACCTGTGTCTTGTCTGAATTTAATTATACACATCATACTCTTTAAAAGAGGTCTGAATATGTCAACTTCTTGCTCAGTGTAATCTTTTAAAGAATGCACTTCAACTCCTGCCAAAATCTGTGGGCTGCTCTGCGCACGGAGAACTACGCTCTGCTCATGAGGCTCACACTGGCCCCCACCTTTTTTAACTTCCTCATTACTGGAATGTGAAAAGCCAGATTCTCCTGTAACAGCTTTCTAAATTTCAGTTTTATCTTGCAATAATTTGTTCTGGCTAATTTGCTCACGTAAATTCTTACTTTCATGTTCTAACTGTTTACATCTCTCATGTATTTTTCTGTAAGCAGACAAAAGTATCCAAACCCTTCTGTCAAGAACAAAAGGGACATCATTCCGTTAAAAAAGCACCTTTTCTAAATATGAAAACACTTTTGTTTTATCCAAGCACTCATCCCAAAACTTTAAAAGTCCTGATAAACAAGAAAACATGTTTGTCACAACACCATAAGGCAGTTTAACTTCACATGCATTTTCAAACATGGTTTGCAGTGCTTCCTTTAATTCTCTAAACAAAAACAAAAATTACACTTTTAAATCGTGCACTTCCAATCTCCATCTCCTCTCTGACTGACGACTACGTCAAAATGTTTTGCCTTCACTAATGACCGAGCTGACAAAAATCTCTGGAATGCACTTCTTAGTTTAAAGAAGACATTTATTATTACTTCACCACGAGGTTCCTGAAAAAGGAGATTAGTAGGTCGGAGGCACACGTTTAAAAATAGTCACAACAATGAAAGGAAAATGTGTCAAAGTGATTCTCAACTGCAATGTACACAGCAAATATATGTGATTGTATTATATCATAATTGCAAAGCAAAGAATAAAGTCTAAATTCATCACCGTAGGGCCTGCCAGTGCTCTTCATCTTTCTCATGCCAGCAAGTTGATGACCCCTGTTCAACTGCGAGAAAGAGATTTCCACCCTCACGGAAAAATGTCAGGCATTTGACATCCAATCCTGACCGAGGTCTCGGAAATTCCCCCCGCTGCTGCCCAGGGCCACCTTATTATAGCTTAAATAATCATGGAAAAAAAGCCTTCTGAAAGGCCCTTCCCTCTCAGATGTAAATATTCAAAACATGCTGGCTACTGTAGGTCAGAGTTGGAAGAAACAACATTGAAAATTGGGCAAGATTTCAAGGCTCCCTTTTCCAAGGCCAACTTCTTCCCTGCACTAAAGAAAAACAAAATATGCGCTTCCTTATGTTATCGTGTTCGGTAAGAGAAAATACGAAGAACACAAGCTTAGTTTACCATGTGGAAAAACACAGCTTATCTGCAATGTCTAACACCACTATAAAGCCAATAGGCAGCTAAACTGAATACAAAATGTAATCTGCAACTGGTGAACATTGAACAACTAATGTGCACAGTGGTTAAACACAAAGTCAGTGGTCAAACCTACCTATTTTCACTACAGGCATATAGACCTGCAGTGAACAAATTTATGTGATGTGGTTTCACTGCGTATGACCATGATCCACCCGTATCCAGTGCAACCCAACCGTCTGAACTCGCATTCCAACTTCAGAATGTAATCTGGGATGTATCCATAGATGGCCCTGCCATTCCAGGCATCCGAGTTCTCCAACCACCAATTCATTTCCACCTTTGTTTCCTAATCTAGAGATACCTTGTCTCCCTAACACCATTCCTGAAGTGCTTTTGCTACTACCCTCTGCAAAGAACGATAGTGTAAGGGCCCTGGAAAACTAGTTTGAATGGAACAGGATAGAAGACAAACCTTATATCCTTCTGAATTTTGGTACTCTTCTTTATGGGCAAGAGCAGAAGCATGTTCACTTTATCCACTGTAAAACCTAAAAACTCAAGGGATCTGGGGAGGGTGACAATAGATCTCTCCTTGATTACAAAACCCAAACTTTCCAGGAGGGACACAACCATATGTAAATCCTTCACAACGCGTGATTGGCATTGGGACATAAGACTATTGTCCAAGTAGGCCATCATACGCAGGAGACTCTCCCTGAGGAAAGAAGCTATAGCTCTCATCGCCCTGGTAAAACACTGATGAAAGGCCAAAGGGAAATGTGCCAAATTGATAGTCGCCCATGCCAGGTGAATTGAAGAAAGCACTGATATTCTTTGGCCATTCGAATAGTAAATTAGGCATCCTTCAGGTCCAACTTTTCCTGCCAGTCCTTTTCTAACAACATATCCCTTTAGAGATGGGTTCCTTCCATTGTGAAATGTCTGTATCCAAGGAATCTGTTTAGTTTTCTTAGATTTATCACAGGCCTCCACCCTTTGTCTTTCTTTTCTACCAGGAATAGTGTATTTACGAAGACTGTGGTGAGAGGGAATTTCTACAATGACTCCCTTCTGCAACATGCATTTTACCTCTATACCACCTTTTTCTGATCTGTAGTCCAACTTGGCTCTTTTGAGAGAACTGTTTGGACAGGTTTCCTCATGAAATCTATCTTGAAACCTTTGCCGGTCCCTAATACCCAAGGATCATGAGTAATTGTTTCCCAGGCCTTGGAAAAGAACCTTAGGCGACCTCCCACTCTTCCCAGGGAAGAATTTAAAGTTGTTGTAGTACTCACCCAGGTAACTGTTTGAGCTTTGACTACGAGGCCTGCTCCCCCTTGTACAATGGGAAAGTCCTCTTTGAGGGTAGGAGGTCGTGGTCCCAACTTGTCGTCTGCCAAAGCTTTGGTTTTTTAATTGGAACCTCTGGAAACCTCGGCTGGCAGAAAGTCACCTTCTGCTGCCCCGTCCAAAAACACCTAACTGAAAACTCTGCATGTTAGATTGTGCCTTATCAAGGGCAGTAAAAGGAGCTATATACTTGCCCAGGGGTTTAATCATCTCCTCCCCAAAGAGGAGACAATTGGGGTTCTCAGATGGTTCCTTCTCTGCAAAGTCTCCAAGTTTATGATTAATCTTCATAAGAACCATTCTACACCTCTCTGCATTGGCTTTCCCCAGGAGACCCATTGCCTTTTGGCTCCAGCCTCGAGGCGGTTTGTATCCAGTGGTAGTTCATTGACATGTGCCTGTTCAACCATATCTATGATTCTTGCTAGGGGTCCCACTACATCAAGCAATTGGTCCTGGCAAGCCTTAAGGGATCTCTCAAGTCTCTTTCTAGCATCTCCGGGTCTAAATTTGGGGTAAGACATACCTTCTCATGGATCTCTGGTTCTGAGCACTCTACCCTTAGGACATTTCTTGCTTCTTTCTCAAGTGGGTTTCTATTACACCTTTTTATGAATTTACCTACATGGTCAAGGGGCCACCACTCAGCACTCCTAGGGTGACTAATGTTATGTGGGGAAAAATGTCTTCCCCTGGTGGGTTTCTAACAACTCCCTTTGAGGAAGAATGGGTGTCATCCTCAGTAACGAGGTCATCCATGTCATAATTCCCTTGTACAAGATCTACAGTATATTCATCTAAGAGTTCTGCCCTCTCATGTTCCTCCTCACTCATATCATTAACCTCGGTGTCATTAGAAGAAGTAGATTATTTCGTGCAGCTTGAAACACCTTTTCAGTTTTGTGCTGCCTAGGATGCCAATTTCCTTCGAAGTGCTTTGACCTCCCATTTCTTTTGATGTGCTTTGACCGCCCATTTTTTTTTTTTTTTTTTTTTTTAAGGATGATAGGTCTTGTGACCTATGTTTTGGTTTGTTTTCTCTTGCCCCTTTCTTTATTTATATATTCTGAGTCTTCCTATGAGAAAGACCCACCTTCAATCTCATCTGATTTTAAAGATGTTTTATTAAGAGTTGCTTGGTTAAGAGTTTCATGTAAGCATGTACACATCTCTTGTTGGATCAACTTCTTAATTGTGTCTTCATTAAGTTTTGCAAAAGGAATTTCAGGGGCCACTGAATCTTGATCCGACATGTTGATAATAAGATTAATCAAATGGAGAGTAGCACTCTGGAGGAGAGAGGGTGAACAAAATGAATAAATTATCAACAGAAAGGAAGCATTTATATTAATATTAATGAATTGGGAAACAAAAGACCTGAACAACTACTCGCAGGGACAACATAACTATTAACCGGAATTAGCCCCCCCCCCATTGTCGAATGTTTTTTGTCTCTTCCTTGTCACAGGCACTTGGCCCACCTACACAAGTGAGGCATCATTTTTACTGAGAGACCGAGGGGAATGTTGGGTGGTAGGAAATTTGTGTCGGTGCGGTGATCCTACACAGAAATGTGGGAAAAATGTGTTTTTTTTTTTTTAAGCAAAATTTGTGATTTGCTGAAGATTCTGGGTAAGAAAAAACTGGGGGATCCACACAAGTCACACTTCCCTGGACTCCCTCTGGTATCTAGATTTCAGAAATGTTTGGGTTTGGTAGGTTTCCCCGTATAGCTGCTGAGCCCTGGACCAAAAACGCAGGTGCTTCCATCCCCCTCCACCCCAAACACACACACAAAAACATGTAGTTTTGTATTTGATAATTTTGATGTGTCCACATAGTGTTTTGGGACATTTCCTTTTGCAGGCACTAGGCTTACCCACACAAGTGAGGTACCATTTTTATTGGGAGACTTTGGGGAATGCTGGGTGGAAGGAAATGTGTGGCCCCTCTCAGATTCCAGAACTTTGTCACTGAAATGTGAGGAAAACGTGTTTTTTGTTGTTGTTTTTTTTTTTTTTTTTGGGGGGGGGGAAATTTTGAGTTTGGCAAAGGATTCTGGGTAACAGAACCTGGTGAGAGCTCCACAAGTCACCCCATCTTGGATTCCCCTTAGGTGTCTAGTTTTAAAAAATGCACAGGTTTGGTAGGTTTCCCTAGGTGCTGGCTGAGGTAGAGGCCAAAATCCACAGCTAGGCACTTTGCAAAAAACATGTCAGATTTCAATGGGAAAATGTTATGGGTCCATTTTGCATTTCCTGTCCCAGGCATTAGGCCTAGCCGCGCAAGTGAGGTTCCATTTTTATCTGGAGACTTGGGGGAACACAGAATAGAAGAACAGGTGTTACTGTCTCTTTTCTTTCTCTACATTTTTGCCTTCCAAATGCAAGACAGGGTGTAGAAAAGATGTCTATTTGAGAAATGCACTGTAGTTCACATGCTAGCATGTGGACCCCAGAATTCAGAGATGTGCATATAACCACTGCATCTCAACACCTTATCTTGTGCCCATTTTGGAAATACAAAGGTTTCCTTGATACCTATTTTTCATTCTTTATATTTCCGCAGATTTTCTGTAGGAAAACTATGTAGGATGTACATCAAATGACTCCTTGCTGAATTCCGAATTTTGTCTGCTTTTCATAAATGTTAAGTTTTCGGGATCCAGCATTGGTTTCACATCCATATCTGTCACTAACTGGAAGGAAGCTAAAAGCACAAAAAATAGTAAAAATGGGGTATGTCCCAGTAAAATGCCAAAATTGTGTTGAAAAATGTGGTTTTCTGATTAAATTCTGCCTGTTCCTGAAAGCTTGGAAGATGGTGATTTTAGCGCTTCAAACCTTTTGTTGATGCCATTTTCAGGGAAAAAACATAAGCCTTTTTCTGCAGCCCTTTTTTTCCCTTCTTTTTGTTTTTTTTTAACGAAAATTTAGCTGTATTTTGGCTAATTTCTTGGTCTCCTTCGGGGAACCCACAACCTCTGGGTACCTCTAGAATCCCTATGATGTTAAGAAAAAAGGACATAAATTTGGTGTGGGTAGCTTATGTGGACCAAAAGGTATGAGGGCCTGAGCGCAAACTGCCCCAAATAGCCAAAAAAAGGCTCGCCACAGGAGGGGAAAAGGCCTGGCAGCGAAGGGGTTAAGGAACGGGCAGTCTGTAAGGCAAGGTTGTGTGTGTGTGTGTGTGTGTGTAGGGAGTCGATATTAGCTTTCAATAAAATCCCACTCTCTATCAATAAAACTCTTCATGATAGAACCGGCAAATAGACAGCTGTTGAAGTTGAGGTCCGAACATTTGATTTTACTGTTGTTTCTTACTACTGCTCAATAGAAGATAATCATAAACCACTGTAGGAGCTGAGAGTGGCTTCAGTGGATTTCCTTAGTCCAGTTATTATTGGTGGCAATTTTAATTTGCTCCAATCTATTTCTTTAGACAACTCTAGAAAAAGGGACTATTAAAAAACAAAAACAAAAAAAACTGTTTGTTCAAGCTTTTCAGCATTTAAAACACGATTTAGGTTTAATAGCAGCAGTTGACCTATTTCTCTAAAAGGTTTCAGTCTGCCTTAAGATTAGGTTTATTTCTGACTTCACAATTAGAGCTAGATGAGCATTGCAGCTTTCTGCCCAAGTTCTTTGTTTGTAAGTTAGACACATGTTTATACTTCAAGCTAGCTAATTTTGCATGTTGTGTCTGTGAAGTGGTTGTGATAGTATAGGAACTGTATTTCAAACTGTGATAACATTTAAATATTCTGGAAGTATTACCTAGAAATATATCGCTAGCATTTTTTTGGTAGTAGATGAATGAGCGTTTGCCTGGGTGACATAGGAGAGAATGTATATTAAAAATCCGAACTCACTTTTAAAACGTATTCATTATAATAACCTTTTAAATATCCAAAACAAATTACAAGTGCATTAAGAACTGTATTTGCACTTTCCTTACAACTGAGTTGAAGTGTATTTCCTAAGGACAGAAGGAAAGAAGAATATTGTAGGAAGGAAGGAAGAATAATGAAGGAAGGAAGAATATTACGTAGGCATGTAATGTAAAATTCCGTCAGGACCGGAAACTTGAATTTTGCTTACATTTTCTTCATTTATTTAGCTCAGCGGCCCAAATAATAACGTAACAGTGAAGGAATATAACTTCCATCAGCCCAAGCTGAAGAGTCCACTAATAGGGTACAACGGTCACCACATAAGAACACCCCTAAGGAACAGCTCTTCCTCTTTCTTTGCTTCTCAACAGCCAAACACATGTTTTTTGCTTGAGAATGTTCCTGTTGTGAACATTTATGCTTTTTACTGATTTCCTTGAGAAGAATGTAAGTGTAGGAAGCTGGCCTGGTGTGTGGTGGGTACCTATAGCACCTACACCTTATATCAGGGCCAGGGTTCCCCTATCAGTGAAAGGTAGGTAGTGTCTAGAAGCCAGGCTTTCTAGAGGTAGGTGTGGATGAGCAGTCAAGGCTTTTGTAGGAGACCTGCAAAGCTCATGCAATACCACTGTAGTCACGCAGCACTTACACACAAAAGAAAACACCTGGCCTGAAAGGGGGATTGTCACAACCAGGTGACTACCTTACAGGAGGAGGGCTCTGACGTCAACTGCCTGACCTGGCCACTTAGATGCTCCCAGAGGGCCCTGCCCACCTTGCATTCCCCCCTTTTCCATTGTCCAGTTTCACACCAGAGCAGGGACTGGGGTCCCTGAACTTTGTAGACTGGTTTATGCATGGAGGGCACCAAATATGCCCTTCAGAGCATACCAGTGGCTTGGGGGGGGTTACCCCTCCCAAGCCATGTAACCTCTATTACCCCCATCTCCCAAAGGAAATCCTTTGTTTTGCCTTCCTGGGCTTGAGCTGTTCAAGCAGCAGGAAGGCAGAAATCTGTCTGAGGGGTGGCAACAGCTTGGGCTGCCCGGAAAACCCCAGATGGCTGGTAGGAGCAATACTGGGGGTCCTCTAAGGAGCCCCCAGAGTGCATGGAATCATACAACCAATACTGGCAACAGTATCGGGGTATGAGTCCAACATGTTTGATACCAAACATGCGCAGGTTCAGAGTTACGATTATGTAGCTTGATATAGGTAGTGACCTATGTCCAGTATACGCATAAAATGGCGTCCCCACTCTCCTGAAGTCCAGGAAAATTGAGCTGGAGTTTGTGGGGGGCACCTTTGCTTGTTCAGGGGTGCCATAACACACAGGTTCTTGCACCCTGTCCCCTGGGCTAGGAGGGCCTACCATAGGGGTGATTTACAGTGACCTGGTGCAGTGACCTGTAGTGGAAAGGGTGCATGCAGAAAGGGTGCATGCACCCTTTCACACAGACTGCAATGGCAGGCCTGCAGGCTCACTTTGCATGGGCTCCCTATGGGTGGCATAATTTATGCTGCAGCCCAAGGGGGATCCCCTGGTACACCAATTACCTGGGTACCATATACTAGGGACTTACATGGGGGCACCAGTATGCCAAATGTGGGGTGTATGTGGGTTAGTAACCAAGTTTGAAGGGTGAGAGCATAGTTACTGGGGTCCTGGTTAGCAGGATCCCAATGAAAACAGTCAAACACAGTGACAACAGTAGACAATGTGGTTAACCATGCCAAGAAAAGGGGTACTTTCCTACAGTAAGTGTACTGGTATTGTCTTTATTTGTACAGCTATTGCACCCATGTTTCTGACAGGTTTGCTAAGGAGTTCTTTTCTGTTCAAGTGTCCCTAAGCGGGCCTTTCTTCCATCACAAGCAGGGATATTTCTGTGCAGGAGGAGTGCCTCTCACATCAGCAAGATTTCTGGGGGGTTACTCCCCTGATTCACAGGGGGCGAGCCTGGATTGGAACAAGTTCTTGGGCAGAAGGTTTCCATTAGAATTGTATTTGGGACAGATTTGGGCTATGTGCTAGTGCACTGGGCCCTTATTGGCAAGCAAGAGCATTTCACTAAGATAATTATTCTTCCTTGGCCTAGTGAGCCTGTTGACATTCTAGCTCCTTAAAGTTCAGGGTATGGACATGATTCCTTAGCCTGGTTTTTAGTCATCTGAATTAAATATAGTTCTAAAGTCCTGTGTTTTTGTCTTTTATTGCCAGTGTATAAATACTTACCAATCCTAAGCAGTATTGTAGGAAACCAGAGGGGTGAGCTTGCTACTGGCTATGTGGAGGAGTCTCTACCCTTTTAAGAGGTGATGATTTTGTCAGTGCTGTTAGTGTTTCCCTGCAGCCTTAGAAATGCTGAGCAAACAGATACTTCTGCTAGCTGTGTAATTGTGTTTTACTCTCCCTACAGAGGATGACCTGAGCCCTCACTAGCCGTTTGAACTACAGAAGTCTCCAAGGTGGTTGCTAAGGCTAAAGCCAAAAAAGCGGCTTTAGCCTTCCTTATGATGCAGTTGAATGGCTTTGGCATATGTTCCAAAAATGCAGGGCCACTCATTATATTGACCCCTCTGACCCCCTTTTACCTGGGCTGATTTTAATTGAATTGGCAGGTGTTGCTCTACCAGAAGATATGGATGATGGGGGCGATCTTGGTAACCCTGACCAGAACTATGATGAACCCGGCTCAGTAGACCTTGGAGTTCAGAAGGCAGCCCCTAAATGCGCTAGACTGGATTCTTCTTCTGACTTAGAAGGTACAGGGTTTGTAGAACAGGAAGGCTTCACAACAACAGAGTACACTGTTCCAAGGGTGAAAAGCAGGGAAACCTAAATATTTAGGAGCAAGGGCTCCACACATCCAGTCCGATGTCATGCTTCATTATCGGGAAGGCTCCTCGTCAGCCCGGCACTGCAATGTCTCACGGGCTCCCCAAAAGGGGGCTCTTTGCCGGACATCTTTAGTAGTGACTGCTGTAACAGAATATACTTGTGGACAATGCCTCTCTGTGCATACCAACACCATTAGTCTCTTTTCCATGTCCATGCAATTTGACAAAGAGGGGTTCCTCCTCCCTCCGTCTTCCTTGTTGTTTGCCCTTTAGACGCTCGAGCCGGAAGATTCTCCTACTTCCGCCTATGCTGCGTATAATCTGCTCCAACAGCGCTCAGAGAAACCCCTTAGGCAAGGGAAGCGCCCCTAGGGGGCAATTTTATTTTAGCCCATTTCTGCCCACCTTGGGGGCAGATCGGCCTATTTTAATTAGGCAGATCTGCCCCCAAGGGGACCAAAACCACTAGACACCAGAGATATATATATATTTTTTTTGCACCAATTTCACACAAGGGGAGTGACCCCTTAGGCAAGGGTTGCTCTCCTGGAGGGGGGGGGGGGGGGGGCGGACCGACAATAGTATTTTAGGCCATTTCTGCCCCCCTAGGCAAGGGTTGCTCCCCTGGGGGGTCAAATTTTTACAGATCAGCCTGTTTCTGTTAGGCTGATCTTCTCCCAGGGGGAGCAGAAACCACTTAGGCACCAGGGATTGGTGTGTGTGTGTTTTATTTGGGGGGCAGCCCCTTGGGCAAGGGTTGCTCCCCGGGGGAGCACATTACTGTTGACCATTTCTGCCCCCAAATCGGCCTATTTTTGTAAGGCCCATCTGCCCCCAAGGGGGGGGGGGGGGGGGGCAGAAAGCCCACCAGAGACCAGGGAAGATTTTTTGTATTTTTTTTTTGTTTGAAAAAAGAGGGTGGGGGTATAGCCATAACCCCACTCCAAATAAATGGGGACAAAGTTGTTCTGATGGATACAACTACCTGTGGATTCCTCACTCATTGAATTTTCCCCATGCACCAGCACCCAACGGAAATTTTCTCCTAGCTTCAGCATGTCAACGAGGACGTCACAGTTGCCCGACTCCCACGCGACGCCGTCTGACGTCATACAGGCAATAAGAGGTCCTCACCAGCGTGCTGACGTCAGTTCCCTTTTTTCCCGTGCCTTCGAGTGGCGGTTATTCTTCGAGGGAGCAACTGTTTCTGCTGCGTAGTTACAGTTACTGTATCTATCGAAATGTCACAACGAAAGTCGGGCTTTAAGCCTTGTAGAGAGTGCGGAGGCAAGATGTCAGTGACAGACCCACATGTGGATTGCTTGTGGTGTCTGAGCTCCGACCATGAAGTGGAAAAATGTGGATCCTAAAGCGTTGAAGGAACGAGAGGCTAAGCTGTTTTTGGCGAAGTCCAAAAAGAAGGAAAAGCGGCACCGGCGCAGATCTTAATCACCGAAATCTCATCGACGTCACTGTGACTCCTGGCGCCGTCATGATTCTCGACGCCGTTCGAGTAGAGAGCGTTCACGCTCGAGGTCGCCTTCGGTTCGGCGGCGTAAGACATGGGAGGTTAGTCCCACCATCACTCCTCAGCTGCAGACGCCTCCCACTTCTCCGATGTCTGTCTTCGAGGTCGTACCTCAACAGGATCCTGAGTTTTCACCTGCGCAATCTGAGATACCTGGGCCGGCGCCGTTATCACCTCGGGCGCAGGCTCCGCAATATCCATAGTTCCTGGCGCCAGGTGCTGATAGTCCCGCATTTCTTAATGCGATGTTTGCCATATTTGCACAGATAGCTCCGGGTGGTGGTCCAACTGGTCCTTCGGGTCATTGGCTTTTGATATGGGTGCGCCGGCTCCTTTACGGCCGACACTTTTCATGCCCTTCCTTCCAATGGGAGGTGCTGGTTCGACACCGGTTCCTTTGGCGTCGCCTACAGGACCTGCGACTCCGATGAGGACTGCTGTCCCGGCGCCGGAGGGTTCTTCACCATCTCGTCCTCTGCCTCAGTCTGCGCCGAAAAAGCCCACAGCGCCGATCGATCCGGCGTCGGATGGATCAGAGGATCGGCGTCAGGTGATGTCATCGACGACGGCGGATGCCTTGTCGACGCCAAAGATCGAGGCCAGGCTTCATTCTAGGAGGCTAGCTCTTTGCCTCCTTGAGGAACAGGAGTATAACAGGCAGGCCTTGGAGGAGGGTGAGATTGAGGAGCCTCTGGCAGATCTTCATGGTTTGGACACTGCTAGTGGCCTGGACACTTCCCCAGAGTGGGACTTGACATCTCCTGGAGAATATACAGAGGAGGCTGCTTCTTTCCACTCTGTTTTAAGAAAAGCAGCTGACTTTTTAGGCCTTCCCCTCCCAGTGCTGAGGCGAAACCCAACATTTTGACAGAAGTGCTACATCCGGCCTCGGCTATTGCAAAACCTCTTTTGCCTTTTAATGAGTCTCTCCTTGATCCAATTATGGAGATTTGGAAAAAGCCAGTCACATCTATGGCTGTTAACAGGACAGTAGCGCGTGGATATCGTGTGGCTCCTGCGGATCCAGGCTTTTTGTCAAAGCACCCAACTCCAGAAAGCTTGGTGGTGCAAGCTTCATGTTCCTCCCGTACTGCTCCAGGTTCCTTTCCGGGTGTTCCTTCGGACAGAGATTCTAAAAAGATGGACCAGTCTTCAAAAAAGACTTTCTCTTCTTGTAGTATGGCCCTTAAGTCCACGAATGCCACATGTATCTTGGGCAGATACATCTACGCCCTTATGAAGGAGGTCAAGACCTCTCCTTCTGGATTACCTCAGGAGGTGTTGGGCCTTTTGTCGGATGCCCAGGCTGCGGCGACCCAAGTAATCCAGTCAGGGCTGGACACCACTGATTCTGTGGCCAGGGCTATCGGCACCACTGTCGCTACGAGAAGACAGGCCTGGCTTCGTTCTTCAGGTTTCTGATGGATACAACTATCTGTGGATTCCTCACCTCATGAATACTCCCATGGCGCCAGCATTCTACGGAAATCTTCTTACTAGTCTCTGCACGTCGACGAGGACGTCACTGTCTCGCACGCGACGCCGTCTGACGTCATACAGGCAATAAGAGGTCCTCGACGACGTGCGGACGTCAGTTCCCTTTTTTCCGTGCATTCGAAACGGTTATCTTCGAGGGAGCAACTGTTACTCTTGCGGTTACAGTGTATATCTTGCTGCGTACTCTTTCTCTGTGGAAATAATGTCGCAGAGAAAGTCTGGATTTAAGCCTTGTCGTGAGTGTGGAGGCAAGATGTCGGTGACGGATCCTCATTCCGATTGCCTTTGGTGTTTGAGCTCCGACCACGACGTCTCGACTTGTGATTCATGTCAGCACATGAATCCGAAGGCCCTTAAAGAACGTGAGGCGAAGCTGTTTATGGCCAAGTCAAAGGAGAAGCATCACAAGAAGTCTTCTCCAAAACATCGGCGTCATCGAGACTCCCGGCGCCGTAGAGAATCTCGGCGTCATTCAAGGGAGGCTCGTTCCAGGTCTCCGG
Organism: Pleurodeles waltl; assembly: GCF_031143425.1. Classification (NCBI taxonomy): domain Eukaryota; kingdom Metazoa; phylum Chordata; class Amphibia; order Caudata; family Salamandridae; genus Pleurodeles; species Pleurodeles waltl. The sequence continues at coordinate 725,829,698 of NC_090449.1, forward strand.
ATCGGCGCCGAAAGACATGGGAGGTCAGCCCCACGGTGACGCCGCATCCTTCGACGCCGTTGCCCTCTCCGGCGTCACCAACTTCGCCTGGACAGGCGTCGGTGATTGAGGTATTGGAGCCTCAAGTGTTTTCTCCGGCGCAGACGCCGAGGCCGGAGTCGGGGTCGCCTCCGAGACAGGCACCCCAGTATCCGGCTTTTCCCACCCCTGGAGCCGATAGTTCCGCATTCTTGAATGCGATGTATGCCATCTTCCAACAGATGGCTCCAGGGGGTGCTCCGGCTGGGCCTTTGGCCTTTTCTTTGGGTGATCCTGCGCCTCTTCGGCCGGCACCCTTTATGCCCTTTCTCCCGTTTGGGAACGTGGGCTCGGCGCCAGTGTCGGCTTCGGAGGGATTGGCCCCAGGGATTTCCATCCCGTCGACGTCGAGATTTCGGCCTGTGACTCCGGTGGGTCCATCTGTTTCAGCTGCTCTTCAGTCGGCGCCGAAGTTACCCGTGGCGCCGGATGCGGCGTCGGTGGCTTCGGAAGATCGGCGCCGATCTCCGACTTCGGCGGAGGCATTGTCGACTCCGCGGATTGAGCAACGACTGCATTCAAGGAGGCGTGCTCTCCGGGTACTAGAAGAGCAGGAGTACCAACGAGCCCTAGAGGAAGGAGAGCTAGAGGACTCGGGTGATGGGCTGCGTGGACTGGAGTCGGCCAGTGGGCTGGACACTTCCCCTGAGTGGGACCTTTCGTCCCCGGGGGAATATACTGAGGAAGCTGCTTCCTTTCATACAGTGGTACGGAAGGCAGCTAGTTTTTTGGACCTGCCTTTGCCGGTGGTGGAGGCAAAACAAAACCTTTTGACGGAGGTGTTGCATCCGGCCTCAGCCGCGGCGGAGCCTCTGTTACCTTTTAATGACGCTCTGCTGGATCCGGTTTTAGAGGTGTGGAAGAGGCCGGCATCTTCCCCAGCAGTTCACAGAGCCGTGGCCAGGAGGTATCGGACGGCTCCAACTGATCCTGGTTTCCTATCTAGGCACCCTACGCCGGAGAGCTTGGTAGTGCAGGCCTCCTGTTCGTCCAAGTCAGCGCCTGGTTCTTTCCCGACGGTGCCTGGGGACAGAGACTCAAAAAAGCTAGAGGCGCAGTCGAAGAAGATTTTTTCGTCCTGCAGTCTGGCGTTAAAGGCCACTAATGCGACCTGTATCCTGGGGAGGTATATTCATGCTCTGATGGATGACATCTCCTCTTCGTTTACAGAGCTTCCCCAGGGTCTTTTGGATCTTGTCTCTGATGCCCAGGCTGCTGCGACCCAAATTATCCAGACGGGACTGGATACCACCGACTCGGTAGCCAGAGCAATGGGCACAACTGTGGTGGAAAGGAGACAGGCCTGGCTCCGTAACTCGGGCTTTTCGGCAGATGTACAGTCCACATTGTTGGATCTCCCGTTTGATGGGGACAAACTGTTTGGGGCTAAGGCTGATTCGGCCTTGGAACGTTTTAAGGAGAGCAGGGCCACGGCTAAGTCGTTGGGACTCCAAGCTCCTTCTTCCACGGCCTCTTCCAGATTCTTCAGGAGGTTTCGTGGATTTGGGCGTGGCCCTTCCTCCTCTTCCTTTCGGGGAAGATATCAGCAACCTGCCTCTTCCCACCCCTATAGATCTTTTAGGGGGAGGGGTAGGGTCCGCACCAGGGGAGCCTCTCAGCAGCACTCTGCCTCTTCCTCATCCTCTGGCGGGGTGCAGCAGGGGAAGCAGCCTTAGGCTTCCACCATTTCCCACTCACTCCTCTCCTGTAGGGGGAAGATTACAGCATTTTCTCACCAAATGGGAGACTGTTACGTCGGACACTTGGGTTCTCAGTGTTGTGGGAAAAGGCTACACCCTTCCCTTTCGGGAGTTTCCGCCCCTCATCCCGCCCCGCCCTTCGTATTGTTCACAAGAACACCTCCTGTTGCTAGAACAGGAGGTAGAAGTCCTCCTTTTAAAGGGCGCGGTGGAGTTGGTCCCGGAGCAGGAAAGGGGTCAAGGAGTTTACTCAAGGTATTTCCTGATTCCCAAGAAGGATGGTCGTTTGAGACCAATTCTGGACCTGAGGATCTTGAATTGGTTCCTCAAGCAGGAAAAGTTCAAGATGCTGACCCTAGCACAGGTGCTTTTGGCGTTGAACATGGAAGACTGGATGGTGTCTGTCGACTTGCAGGATGCTTACTTTCATATCCCGATACTCAAGTCACACAGGAAGTATCTCCGGTTTGTGGTGGGATCGCAACACTACCAGTTTGCGGTCCTTCCGTTTGGTCTTACTTCAGCACCTCGAGTCTTCACGAAGGTGATGTCGGTGGTTGCGGCAGAGCTCAGAAGGAAGGGGATAGCAGTATTCCCTTACTTGGACGATTGGTTGATCAAAGCCAAGTCCCCGGAGCTTGTGTTGCGTCATCTGCAGTCAACAACCCAGTTGTTGTTCGACCTGGGCTTTTCGGTGAACGAGCCCAAATCTCACCTGGAGCCCTCTCAGCGCCTCCTGTTCATAGGGGCAGTACTGGATACAACATTGGGTCGGGCCTTTCCTCCGCCTCAGCGGATTCAAGATATTCAGGATTTGGTTCCAATGTTTCGAAATGGAGCGGTAGTTCCAGTCCTCAAGGTCCTTCGTCTGCTCGGTCTGTTTGCCTCCTGCATTCTGTTGGTCACGCATGCTCGCTGGCACATGAGGGCTCTTCAGTGGTGCCTCCGAAGGCAGTGGTCTCAACACAAAGGGGATCTAGAGAGTACTGTCAAGATCTCCAGAGATGCTGCTGTGGATTTGAAGTGGTGGATTGCAAGCAACAATCTTTCACAAGGAAAGCCGTTCCAGCAGTCGCCACCAGTGGCCACAGTCATAACGGATGCTTCCACTCTAGGGTGGGGAGCTCATCTGGGGGATCTGGAGATCAAAGGCCTTTGGTCTCCAGAGGAACAGATGTTTCACATCAATCTGTTAGAGTTACGGGCTGTACGTCTGGCTCTCAAGGCCTTCCTCCCTTCCCTTCGTGGTCAGTCGGTACAGGTCCTAACGGACAATACTACCACGATGTGGTACATAAACAAGCAGGGAGGAGTGGGGTCGTACCTTCTCTGCAGAGAAGCTCTTCGACTATGGTCCTGGGCAAAGGACCATCGGATTTGCTTGATAGCAAATCATCTGGCCGGAGTTTTGAACGTGCGTGCGGACAGTCTCAGTCGCCACTTCTCGGCAGACCACGAGTGGCGTCTCCATCCAGATCAAGTCCGTTTAATCTTCCAGAAGTGGGGGTTTCCTCGGGTAGATCTGTTCGCCACTCGAGAGAACGCGCATTGTCCGTTGTTTTGCAGCCTTCAGTATCCGATGCAGGAAGCGTTGGGGGACGCGTTTCAAATGACCTGGTGCGGCCAGTTGCTTTACGCGTTTCCTCCCATACCCTTGATTCCTCGAGTATTGAGGAAGATTCGCCAAGACCGGGCTCTAGTAATCTTAATAGCTCCGGATTGGCCAAGGAGGGTGTGGTACTCCGACCTTCTCCAACTCTCAATGTGCCCGCCGCTCCGTCTCCCTTTCAGGGCAGACCTCCTCTCACAGTCGCAGGGGCAGGTTCTACACCCCAACCTCCAGAGTCTGCACCTACATGCCTGGAGATTGAACGGGGCAACCTGAGTTCCTTCTCTCTCCCGCCTGAGGTAGTGGATGTTATATTAGCGGCCAGGCGACACTCCACTAAATCTATCTACGCTAATAGGTGGTCTAAATTTGTTGCGTGGTGTGGAGAGAGGCAGATTGATCCTTTACATGCTCATCTATCGGACGTTTTGTCTTTTGCTCTATCTCTGGCGCAGAAAGGTTGTGCAGTGGCTACCATTAAAGGTTATTTATCGGCCTTGTCAGCCTTCATATGTCTTCCAGACCAACCATCTTTATTTAAATCCCCTATTGTTATCAGATTCTTGAAAGGTCTTCTAAATCAATATCCTCCAAAGCCATTCGTTATGCCGCAATGGGATTTGTCCTTAGTCCTGACTTTCCTTATGGGGTCCCCTTTTGAACCTATGCATTCTTGCCCCTTGAGGTATTTGGTTTTAAAAACAGTCTTCCTGATAGCTATAACATCAGCAAGGAGAGTGAGTGAGTTGCAGGCCTTATCAGTAAAACCCCCTTATACAACTTTTTATGGGGATAAGGTGGTGTTGAGGACCAAGGCTGCTTTCCTCCCGAAGGTTGTTTCACCCTTCCATTTGGCTCAGGCAATTACTTTGTCCACGTTCTATCCTCCGCCTCATCCTTCCAAAGAGGAAGAAAGACTGCACCGTCTGGACCCAAAGAGAGCGTTGAGCTTCTTTATCGATAGAACAAAGGATTTCAGGCTGGAGGATCAGCTGTTTATTGGATACGTGGGCAAGAGGAGAGGAAAGGCAGTCCACAAGAGAACACTATCCAGGTGGGTTGTTCTGTGCATTAAAATCTGTTACTCTTTGGCAAAGAAAGATCCTCCTGAGGGCATTAGAGCTCATTCCACCAGAGCTAAGTCGGCCACTTCGGCATTAGCCAGAGGTGTTCCTGTGGTCGACATCTGCAAGGCCGCAACTTGGTCGTCCCTTCACACTTTTGCAAAACATTACTGTTTAGATTCTGAGGTTAGAAGGGACGGCCATTTTGCACGGTCAGTGCTGCAGGATTTCTTGGTTTGACCATTTAGGCACCCACCGCCGGGCGTGGTACTGCTTTGGGACTCTATTCATGAGGTGAGGAATCCACAGGTAGTTGTATCCATCAGAAGAACGAGTTACTTACCTTCGGTAACGACTTTTCTGGTGGATACATTAGCTACCTGTGGATTCCTCACGGTCCCACCCGCATCCCCGTTGCCTTTCTGGTCTTACCAAGTAATCTTTGAGTGTGCTCCTCTTAGTCTTTGAGGGTGCAATAGATATTGTATATAATATATTTATATATGTGTATATATGTATATATCTTTGTGTATATACTTGATGTGTGTATATATTTTAAAAGAGAGAGTTATTTATATATATATATATATAAAAGATTTATAGTTATTCATGCAATGTTGTGTATTTTTACAATATAATGGGATGTTGCCTTGCTCTTTCATTGCATTGCCTGGTTGTTCTCATGTACGTAAAAAATGATTGGTACTGACGTCCGCACGTCGTCGAGGACCTCTTATTGCCTGTATGACGTCAGACGGCGTCGCGTGGGCAACAGTGACGTCCTCGTCGACGTGCAGAGACTAGTAAGAAGATTTCCGTCGAATGCTGGCGCCATGGGAGTATTCATGAGGTGAGGAATCCACAGGTAGCTAATGTATCCACCAGAAAAGTCGTTACCGAAGGTAAGTAACTCGTTCACCACAGACGTCTCCGTATACAGTATTGAGGTATCATTGTATATAATGAGAAAGAGATACCCTGGAGGACCCGAAAATTAGAGCCTGACCATACATTGGCAGTGCCATGTCGCGTAGGCTCTCATTATTCTAATGAGACTACTGGTTTTTGAGTGGCAGAATCGCCCGCAGTGTGGGAGACTAAGTCTAACCCACTGCGGGTGACACCTGTCGCTCCAATCCGTTTTTTTGCTCTGGCTAACTAGCAGTGCCTCATCTCCACCCAAAGATAGGGATAACTGGGCAGCCGAGCGCATGACATACCTGGTTTCTCAGGGAAGCCGTGGTCACTCAGGTCTCATCCGTTTCTCTCAGTTACCTTAGTCTCATATATAAATGACAAACTGAGGCAGTATATTTTTCAGTAATGATTTCAATAAAACGACTGCATCTTAGATAGCAAAGCTTGAGTCGCAATAACCAGGGCGACACAACATGACAGTATTAAAACAGTGACAAGGTGAGTGTAGCATAAAAATAACACTATCATATTGTCACGATGGTCAATAGGCGAACTCCTACCTAGGCTATAATAGAGCACAGCATGTTAAGCTCTAATTCTGCCCTTCAGGTTCCCCTGGGAAAGCATCATCCCCCATACCTAAGCAAAGGCCTGCATTCTGCGTTAGCATCTGTAGCGAAGCATTTGGCAGTCAGCTTACAGTCTTGGTTCTCTGGCTGGAATCTCCCTCTAAATTGTAAGGGACAAGGAAGTGTTTTTATAACAACACAGCTGATGTTCTGAGAAAATGTCCCTACATAAGGATGTGTGTTTTCTACGAATGCTGGAGACTAAACTTCTACCACTTTCACCGGCAGTGTACCGTGCTGTAGCCTTGAAAGAAGTACAGAGTAAGAATATCTTGTTTGAGAACAGAGTGCTGGCCTAGGCAGAAACAGTTTGATAAACAGAAAATAAAACACAACAGTAAAAATGGCTATTGTACCAATAATAAAGCTGAATAAAATATATCTAGGTTAAGGTGCACATTGGCTTGGCCTAGTGTGTTAAAATAAAGTGCATAGAGCTATAGCTAAAATGGCTACACAACAACACCATGCAGTTACAAAAACCGACTCCATCCCTGAGAGACCTGGGTCTGTGGAGTGACTAGGAGGAAAACGTTGCCAAAAGTGCAGAGGTAGAAACATCTGATGTCGACCTGAGAATCATCGAAGCCCAGACCAAGAAAGACAAGAGAAAGCAGATAAGACGCACCAACACTGGAAAAAATTGCGAGAGTCTTGAAAATCAGACTCAGTCGGAAGGAGCCTTGTTGTCGAAACAGTCGCTGACTGATGGAAGGCCCGCAGATAAAGAACTCCTCAGTTCCCTCGAAAAGGACACCGCAGGAGGAAAGTCTCTGGAAAAAATGCACTCGCCAAAAGATGGATGAAGTCAAGATGCTTTAACATCGAATGCTCTGGAGACAAGCAACGAAGCTGACCGATAGATATGTTGTGGAAGGAATCTTCAATGTCAAAGAGAAAATTGTAGCCCCTTGTGCTTGGCGGTGATTAAGAGGAAGAATAGGTGTCTTGAGGCCAAAGTGGCTGTATTGCTGCAAAAGAAAAACTTTGAAGCAGCCTTGAGGGAATATGGAATTCCTCCTAGAACTTCGACACTGAAAGACCATGTTGAAGATGACGTCGAACATATCAAACCTCCCTTAACACCTGAACCTCAGTAGGAGGAAGAAGATCTCTTCTATGAAGAGAAAGAGGATCAAGAAGGACTCGATATGTTTCAGGACTCGTAAGCATCTGACTACACAGAATCTCAGTGCCAAGAGCTGGAGACTGATTCCCCTGAGGAAGGAGTTACTGTCACCCGTCAATGCCTTCGCCTCCGGACGACATTTGGTTGTACAACCAAATAAATCAAGAAGGCTACTGATAAGTATGGAGTTCAGCTTGAGGAGGAAAAGTCACAAGCATGTTTGCCCCAAGCCAAGAGCCATTCTGCCTAGTCTTCTGGCCCAAGGAAGGGAGGCATTTAAAGAACCTGACACTTGTAGAGCGGTGACTCCAGGGGCGGAGAAGAAATACAAATATTCTCCAAAAGACCCAGCTTACGTCAGACGTACAGTACCAGCAGATTCAATTATCGGTCTACGGCACGAAAAAGGGCTTATAGTCCGTCAACATCTGGGTGACCTCCAATAAGGAGAGCAAAACAAAATGTACCTCAGGGGCAGAAAGTTGAGTGCAGCGCAGCAGATCAATGGCATATCACAAATTCAAACGCCTTCCTTAACGGACATGCCAACCAGCACTGGGAGGCAATGGCAGAGCTTATGAAGCATCTGCCAGACCATACCAGAAAGAAATCTGCACACCTGGTAGAAGAGGGGAAGAATTTTGCCAAAACATGCCTCAGATCGGCTGTGGAAGCAGCGGACACCACAAGTTATCAAATGATGACAGGTATTGCTCTACGCTGTCATTCATGACTGAGAATTATAGGGTTAAGGCTCGAGGTCCAAGCAAAAATCATAAGTACCCTGTTCCATGGGGAAAATTTGTTCTGGAGCATGGTTGAAACCTTGAACTGTCTCAAGAAGGACAGTGAGACTACCAAGTTCATGGTGGCATTGCAGTTTACAGGGAATATACAAAGAGGGGCAATGCCAGCACGCAGACCTACAGGGAAGAGCCACATCCAAACTGGCACATCACACCAGGCCTTCTAGGGTAGAAGCCAATATTCTGCACCCCAGCAGCACTGGCAGTACTAGCAGCAAGGATGGCAGTCCTTTCGAGGACTCAAGCAAGGTAGGGGACAACCTCATAGGCAGGCACAACCCCTGCCAGGAAGTGACTTGCTGGAAACGCACAACCTCTCAGATCACTAAGGGGTGACGGAATAAGGAACTTACTTTAGGAGTGGAGGAAGACAAATGGATCTTAAACATCATAAAATGTAAATACTGCATAGAATTGGACAAGATACCGCCAGCAAGGGGACCAATGAAAAAAGTCCTTTCAAGGGAAGAAATAGGTCTACTCAAGGAGGTGGAGGAATTGGTGGAAAAAAGAGCAACAGAAAAGGTGGCCCGACAAATAAGGGAAATTACTAAACATATTTCCCAATACTAAAGGTAGGCTGGTCTCTGCCCAATTCTAGATCTCCGATTTATAAACAAGTTAAAAAAGACCCAAGATGACAGCCTTACAGTAAGTAATCCGACAATTGCAAAAAGGGGATTGCATGGCAACAATAGATAAAAAGGACACCACCTTCCACATCCCAATAAATGCAAAACTCAACAAAAATATTTGACATTTGTGGTGAACAACATACGCTACTAGTTCACAGTGCTGGCATTTGAGATACATTGAGTGCCAAGAGTCTTTACAAAGTGTCTAGCAGCAGTTCACTTACGAAGACAGGGCATACATGTCTATCCTTGCTTGGACGACTGGTAAGAGCAAGCTCACATAACCATTTCAAAGATCATATACAACAGGACACTATTCACATCAGGTTTCACTATAAACATGGACAAGTCATCACCAACACTAGAAGAAGGAAAAAATGTTTCTTGGAGCAAGGATACACTCAATCCCAGGGAAACTGTATCCCAGCTAAAAGAGAATACAAGCACTATTGCTGGAAACTCAGCTTTACCAGAAGGCGGAAGCTCTGACTTTGAGGAAGGGGTAAACTGTGATGGAAGATGGCGTCACGTATCCCTTTGATCCCATATGCAAGATTACACGAGACCAATTCAGGAATGGCTACAGAACCAATGGTCACAGGCCACAGGAGGTCAGGAGAATCTAGCAGAAGATACAGGAGGGGATTAAGTGGTGGAACAGATCACATGTAACACAAGGAAGGAAATTTGCACAATCAACTTGAACAGTAACCATTACAACAGATGCCTGTCATATGTACTGGGGAGCTCACATGGCACGCTCAAAGTAAGAGGAGTCTGGAAGGACCAGAATGCTGTACAGCATATCAATATTTTGGAACTAAATACAGTTTTCAGAGACGTAAAAGCACTTCAGAAAGGGGAAAGGTCAATATTGATCCAAACGGACACCTACAATATTTTACGTCCACATGCAGGGGGGGGGGACAAAACTTTGCACTTTCAAAGCTAGCTAAAAAAATAAACAAAAATTGGGCAGTGGGCAATACAGAGGAAAATCGAGAGAACAGCAGTTCATATACAAGGCAATGTAGAAGCGGACAGCCTGAGCAGACAAGCATCATGCTCTCACGAATGGGTATTCAATCAAAGAGTACTGGGAGAGGTCTTCTGGATTTGGGGAACATCAAAAATCGATCTTCTCACAACTGACAAGAGAACATTCTAAGACTACCAGCACAAATAGTCCAGTTGTTAATGGAAGAAATAAGGGTGCTGTACCCAGAACTAGTCTTTGAGCCTTGCAGCATCTAAAATCAGAGAACGTAATAGCTGTTCTGAGAGAAGCAAGAAAGCCAATTAAAACAAGCATTTGCAATGCAATGGGTCTCGTGTTTGCTCACGTTAGAGCTGATAGCGTTGTAAACTCCTAACCCGACTTTTCACTTATCGGCAAAAGTGCATTTATGTACGAAAGCTGAAAAAGTGCATTTAACTATGTAAAGCGCTAGACTTCTGCCAAGCGAAATCTCGCTAGTAAATTAGAGAAAAAGTAGTCCACGAGCCGGACGGAAAACAGCGAGCCTCGCATGTTTTCTGTACTTGGTCGATGCACTCGAGGAGGGCTAGCCACCGGAAAAGGCATGACATATGCATGCCTTCGACTAATGAAAGCAAGCAGATTTTAATAGGCAAGCCCACTAACCGATGAAAAAACACTGACTTGACGTCGACAGGGCTCTGAGCCCTTTGCTAAACCCTAAAGCGCCTTGCTGCGATAGGCATGCGCGAGCGCATGCAACGCAGGCTCGACCCTAAAAAAGAAAAAATGCTACATTGTGCAATGAAGGGATAATCTTTGTGGTGCCCTTAAAAAGGGATTATTAGGTAAAAACACTAAGGATGCAACAGTGTTAAAATATCTAAAACAGACTATACTCCAAACTAATGTATGCATTGTTAAAAGTACATTTAACTGCAATAGTAGCTTACACAAGAGGTCACGTAGGAAGTAGCCTTTTCACAACTCCGATGATAAAATGAGGGAGCAATGAGAATTGCATCAGCAAGAAAGGTACCTGCACTCTCATGGGATCTAAATGTGCATCCTCACTTCGATAACAAAGACACAATTTGAACCTTTACACAAAGCCACATTAAAGATGCTCACGCTAAAGACAGCATTCCTAGATGCCATAACATCTCTTCGCAGGGTGAGTGAAATACAACTCACAATTCAAGAACCGTGTTTAAAGGTTCACAAAGACAGAATTGTAATGAAGACTGATAAACAGTTCTTACCCAAGATAGTTTCACAATTGCACATATATCGAACAATACAAAGTCCATGTTTTTCCAAGCAGCCAAAAGATCAAGCAGAGAGTGTTACACATGCTCGATGGAAGACATGCCACGATGTACTACATTGAAAAGACAAACCGAAAAACAAAGCAACGTATTTGTTTTTTTTTGTATTTTTTACATTTTCGTCTATATTTATCCATATTTATGTATTTTTGGCCACTATATTGCTATTTATCCATATTTACTTTGTTTTGAGAGTGAATGGAGATGTAAAATAGTATATTTACACATTTGTTTAACTGATAAACATGCACTCCTACTTTGATGCCTGTTATGTTTTAGCAAATTAAGCGGTCAAATAGAACATAAAACTTCACATACAAGTAAATATTAGCATTATATACAAAAATATGTTAACATATACCTGTATTTAAGGGAATCTCATCCTGATTTTAAATCCCCACGGTGTCTATCTGCTTAGCAGTTGGTCTGGAATTCATCATGGAGTCATTCTCGAAACACAATTGTTGATGGCATGTGTAGCTGTAGATACACATGCTGTGCATTAGCTTACCATCTAGTGTTAGGCGTGAAGTGGTACAACTTGTTCTTTGAAGAATCATTTCGAGTCACCGGATCGAGTGGCTCCTCCTCTTGTTTATAGTGCGCATGGGCATCGAGTCCCTTGTTAGATTGTTTTCTCTCTGCTGTTGGGTTTGGACGTGTGTTCCTCTTGCTCAGAGTTCTAGGCTCAATACAGTTCTCAACCAGTTTCTATCCGTCTTCCTTTCAGCAACTGTATTGTTTTTTATATTGTTTTTCTCATGCGGTAACCTCGGTTCGATCTTCAATCTCGGAACTGACTCTTCGCCCTTCAAGGCATCTGCGTCCCTCTTCGAGCCCTTCTCACAGAAGGCACCTTGCTATGCTGCAGACCTGATGAACTAACTCCATTTCAATTTTGCCCTCCATGTCATTCACAAGATGTGTAATTTGTCTCTCTCTCCTGATCACAACAAGCAAACCTGTGAGGATTGTCTATCGTTTTGGTCCTAAAAGACCCTTGCAACAGAAGAGCCCGTCGACTCTAAATGGCGTCTCGGACTCCAGACAATACACCAGACGTTTTCAGGGAGGAGCACGCCCAGGAGGAACCACAAGAAGAAAAGGCTTTTTCGATCTAAGATTCCGATTCAGACATTCTGTCTGACTTTGAAAGCCAGGAGCTGCAGTCTGCGCAAACCGTGAGTACAAAGGTACCTGCACCCGCGACCAAGACTGTAAAACTCATAACTAAAGAAGTCACCGTCTGCCACTGCCTTCCGGCCAAGATCTAAGCAGAGAAAGTGATTTGGATGCCCTGCCCTTTGGCTTGGCTACAAAAAAAAAAAAACGTTAAAACTTCAGCATTGACCTCTGCCTTGAAAAGCACCTTGCCACCGACTCAACCAACTGTGCACCCTGTTTCGGTCCCAACCACTTCGGTATCAACCAAAAAACTGCCCTCCACTGCTTCGGTGCCAACACCATGGACGTTCACCAATGTTGACTTCATATTCAAGAGGAAACAGGTCGCATTCTTGCACCACCCCCTGCCCCTATAAAAAGAAAATTGACTTTCCAGGAGGCACTTGATACTTCTCCGCCCCTACAAAAAAGGCTACCAAACAAAACACACCATCTTTTCCTTAGCCTTCTCCTCCATGCTCTCCACCTCCCTCTCCAGCTCCATCCCCTCCACCAAACAGAGGGTTTACACCAAGTTCACCACTGCATGAGACACAGGATTTAGGCGATACCCTAGATGACCCAGATCCCTGAGATGCATATGATCTGGATTCTATTTAACCCAATGATCCAGATCTCTACCCAGCCAGACCACCATCACCTGAGGATTCCACCTCATATCAACAAGTCATAGCTAGGGCAGCTGCATTTCATAATGTGACAATACACACAGACCCTATTTAGGAAGATTTTTTATTTGACACCCTATCAGCAACATCTAAAGAAAGTCATTCCCGCCAATGCTCACAAGCATGCTTCGGCATGGTGATGAGATCTTTAAGAGCCAGTTCAAGCGCGTGTTATCACTCCCAGAGTTGATTAAAAAAAAAATATAAGACTGCACTCACAGATCCTCTGTTTATAAAGGCGCAAATTCCACCAGATTCTATTGTTGCATCAACAGCATGCAAAAGAGCCAATAGCGAATGTACAGGAGACACTCCCGCTCTTGATGAAGTAAAATATTAGATGCAACAGGTAAAAGGGTGGCAGCTCAAGCAGCCAACCATTGGTGCATTGCGAATGCACAGGCTCTACTAGTACGCTATGACAGCGCACTGGGATGCCATGGAAGAGCGCCTTCACTACCTCCCTTAAGAGCATTAAAAAAGGGGGGCTGAAATTAAAGCAGAAGGGCAACTTATACAAGCAATTCCATCAAATGCGCTTCAGATGCTGCTGATACAGCTCCACTATTAGACGCCATACTTGGCTTAGATGCTCTGGATTTAAGCAAGAGATTCAGCAGGCAGTCTTAAACGTGCCTTTAAGGAGCACCTTTTTGGCCCACAAGTAGACACAACTTGAGAAAATATCAAAAAAGAGAACAAAACCGCTAAAGCAATGGGGGCCCTCCAAGCCACAGAACAGCAAGGCACTTTTCAATGCCCAGGTTTCGCAAGAGGGTTTAGGTCATTCTTTTCGGACCAGTCTGCCACTCAAGCCAAAACATCCTCTCAATCTTACACACAAGAATTTTGTTGGGGTTCCTTCAGAGGACACAGAGGCAAGCCATTGTTCTCTATAGGCTCCATCTCTTCTGCTAAACAGTGAGACTCTCCAGCTTCCACAGCCACACACTTTTTTTTACCAACAATGGTCAGACAACACCACCGACCAATGAGGTCTTTCCAGTATCCAAAACGGTTACTGTCTGGAGGTGATTTCCACTCCCCTCAAACATTCCCCCTCGCAATCACACACTCACAAGAACATCTCACACTTCTCAAAGAGGAAGTGCAGTGTCTTCTCCACAAAGAGGCTATAGAGCCATTGCCATTAAAACATCAAGGCACAGGAGTACAGTCCCTCTACTTTCTTATTCCGAAAAAGACACATCTCTCCGACCAATTCTGGATCTCGGACCCTTAAAAACATACATTCTCACAGAGCACTTCCATATGTTCACTCTTCAATATGTCACTCCCCTTTTTCAACCAGGCAGTTTTATGATAGCATTGGATCAAAAGGACGCATATTTTCACATTCCTATTCATCCAACATACCGCAAATAACTCAGATTTGTAGCTGTAATAAAACATTATCAGTTCAAGGTCTTATCTTTTGGGTCACAATCGCTCCTAGAGTATGCACCAAAAGTCTTGCAGTGGTTGCCGCACTTCTAAGGAGACCACACATTTATGTCTTCCCTTACTTGGACGACTGGCTTATCAAAGCCAGCACGCTTCAACAGTGTCACCAGCACTTAGCTCACAATCAATCTCCTACACACTCTAGGATTCACAATTACCTCAAATCACATCTTGAACCACTCCAGATACAACCTTATCTAGGGGCGGTTATCAATACACAATTGGGACAGCTCAGCATGGGTGCAGACCTTTCACTCATTAATCTCTCAACTAACAGAGAACCATTCATACACAGTTGTAGGAAAATGCCACTGTTTGCATGGTCACCGCCCACTTTTTGCCTAGTGTTGTTGCCAGCTTTGATTGGAAGTGTGCGGGGGCTCTGCTAACCAGGCCCCAGCACGAGTGTTCTTTCCTTAAAACTGTACCTTTTTTTCCACAATTGGCACAGCCCTGGCACACAGATAAGTCCCTTGTAAAAGGTACCCCCTGGTACCATCGGCCCTATGGCCAGGGAAGGTCCCGCAGGGCTGAAGCATGTATTATGCCACCCTTAGGGACCCCTCACTCAGTACATGCACACTGCTTTGCAGCTTGTGTGTGCTAGTGGGCAGAAATGACAAAGTTGACATGACACTCCCCTCAAAGTGCCATGTCCCTAAACCACTGCCTGTGGCATAGGTAAGTCACCCCTCTAGCAGGCCTTACAGCCCTTAGGCACGGTGCACTATACCACAGACGCATGAGCACTATGCCCCTACAGTGTCTGAGTGAATTCTTAGACATTGTAAGTTCAGGGTAGCCATACTGAGTATATGGTCTGGGAGATTGTTATTACGAACTCCACAGCACCATAATGGCTACACTGAATACTGGGAAGATTGGTATCAAACTTCTCAGCACAATAAACCCACACTGATGCCAGTGTGGGATTTATTGAAAAATGTACACAGAGTGCTAGTGCAAGGGTGACTAGTCTGTGCCAACCTGCCACTTCCAGATGAGTTTCTGACCTCATAGGGTGAGTGCCTTTGTGCACTCTGTGGTCAGAAACAAAGCCTGTCCTGGGTGGAGCTGCTTCGCATCTCCCCCTGCAGGAACTGTAACACCTGGCTGTAAGCCTCAAAGGCTCAAGTCTGGTTTTAGTGCCCACAGGGCACTCCGGCTAGTGGAGATGCCCACCCCCCAGACGAGCCCCCACTTTTGGTGGCAAGTCCAGAGGGATAATGAGAAAAACAAGGAGTCGTCACCCCCCTCATCCAGGGCCACCCCTAAGGTGTCCAGAGCTGAAGTGACCCTCTCCTTGAGAAATCCTCCATCTTGTTTTGGAGGATTAGGACCAATAGGGATGTGCCCTCCTCCCCAGAGGGGAGTGGGCACAAGGAGGGTGTAGCCACTCTCAGGGACAGTAGCCATTGGCTTCTGTCCTCTGTCCCTAACACATCCCCTAAATTTAGTATTTAGTGGTGACTCTGAACCCAGCTCTTAAGATTCCTGACTACCTCAAGAAAGAAGGACTGCTGAGCTGAAAACCTGGCAGAGAAGAGGAGGAGACAACAACTGACTGCCCCTACCGGTCCGTCTCCTGCTTGGAAAAGCTGCAAGAAAAGAAGCAACGCGTTCTACAGGACCAGCGACCCCTGAAAAGCCTCCAGGGGACTGCCTGCATCACAGAGGACCAAGAAACTCCAGTGGACAGCGGACCTGTCCAAAAAGAAGACAAACCATCTTTAAAGGGACTCTCACCTCACTCTAGAAGCGTGAGTCTGCACCCAACGCCCCTGGCCCTTGTCGAGAAAAAACAACTAGCCAGAGAGGATTCCCAGGTGACTCAGACGTGTCCAACCTGGGTTGACCTCTCTGCACCACCACCACAACACTTGCAGAGGGAATCCCGAGGACCCCCCTGATAGTGACTGCCCGGGACGAAGATATTCAATGCCTGGAGAAGCACTGCACCCGCAGCCCCCAGGCCAGAGAGAAACCAACCACTGGTGCAGCAACGACCAGCAGGCAGCCCTCACCCTTGCTAGTCGGTGGCTTGCCCGAGAGGCCTGCAGCGCCTAAGTGACCCCTGGGTCCCTCCACAGAGATCTATTGAGAATCCGATGCCCTGTTTGCACATTGCACCAGGCTGCCCCGTGCCGTTGAGGGTGTGGTTTTTGTGTACCTACCTGCAAGCAGACTGGAACTGGAGTTCCCCCTGTCTCCATAGGGGCCCAAGTTATTTTGGCTCCTGTTTGACCTCTGCACCTAACTGGCCCTGTTTTGCTGGTGCTGGGTGTTTGGGTTATCTTGAACCCTCAACCGTGGGCTACCTATGCCCAGGAGATTGAACCCGTAAGTTTGTTACTTACCTCAAAAACTGTACTGTACTTACCTCCCCCAGGAACTGTTGTAAATTGCACTGCCCACTTTTAAAATAGCTTTTTGCCATTTTAAAGAAAATTGTGTACCTTGTTGATTCCATTCAAAGTTCTAAGTACCCGCTAAATGAATCTTGTGGTCTAGGAATAAATTAACAAAAGGATATTTTTCTATTAAAAAACCAAACAAAAACTATTGGCCTGGAGTTAAGTCTTTGAGTGTGTGTTCTCATTTACTGCTCGACCACACTAACACAAATAGAACATTAGTATTAGTTATTATTGCCTCTTGGCAAACCCCTGGACGCTGTGCACACTAGATCTCATTTTGATATAGTATATAGAGAGCCAACTTCCTATAACCGTGAAAACATTTATGTGCCTCCTAGGCATGATGACATCCTGTATTGACCTCGTACCTTATGCCAGAATTTACATGTGTCTCCTTCAGCAGTGTCTCTCAAGTCAGTAGTCTCAGGCACATGGACAATTGGAGATTCTAGGGTTGTTGGACCACCAAACTCAACACTTCCTGGAATGATGGAACACCACCAATCTTGTGAAAGGGCGGCCCTTTCTACACCCTGTACCTCAGATCATTCTCACCACAGATGCATCACACACAGGTTGGGGAGCTCATCTCCACAACCTCACAGTCCAAGGTCTTGCGGATATTGCTCACAAGTCCTTACACATCAACTACTTGGAACTTTAAGCAGTCTTCCTAGCAATGAAGGTGTTCCTTCCACACTTGCAACACAAAGTAGTGCTAGTACGGAGCGAGAGAATTACTGTCATGTACTATCTTCAAAAACAGAGGGGGACATGTTCATCCCTGCTGGAGCATTTGACACAAATGATATGGAATTGGGTAATTCATTAACACATTCAAATAGTAGCACAGCATCTCCCAGGAACGGACAATCAGATTTCAGATCTGCTCAGAAGGATGCTGCAACAAGTCCACGAATGGGAACTGCACCCTTAAGTCCTTCATTAGTACTTCCAAAAATGGGGAACACCTCAAATAGACTTCTTCGCCACAGCTCAAAATGCCAAAACTTTGCATCAAGGTACCCTCACGCTCAGTCCAAAGGCAATGCTCCATTGATGAGCTGGTCAGTGATATATACTTTTCCGTCTCTCCCACTCATTCAGGTTCTAGCTGGGAAACAAAGACAATCATCACTCACCATGATACTTATAGCACCCACATGGGCGCGAGAGCCATTAGTCCCACACCAAAAGCTCCCCAGCAGGCTGGACATTCTAACACAAAATCCAGGGCAAATACAACATCCAGACCTCAAGTCACTAATTGTGGCTTCTGAGGTCATAGAATTTGGATACTTACATCTACCCCAAGCGTGTGTGGTTATTCTCAGAGGCACATAGACCTACAACAAGACAGTGTTATGCCACCAAGTGGAAACACTTTGTCTGCTGTTGCCAAATAAAAAACATTGATTCTCTCAGTCCAGTGGTTCAAGAAATTATCCGTTACCTGCTGCATTTACAAAAATCTAATTTAGCATCTACATGTATTAGACTTCATTTAGCAGCTGTAGCTGCATAGCTTCAAAGCAGACAGTATTCTTCTTTATTTAAGGTTCCAGTTATGAAAGCATTTATGGAAGTACTTAAGAGTCATTCCACCGAAAGGTCCCTTTGGCACCCTCTTAGAAACTTACATTTGTTCTCACACGGCTCTTGGGTCCCCCTTTTGAGCCACTACATGCATGCCCCTTAAAATTCCTATCACGGAAAGAAGCTTTTCTTGTCGCCATCGCTTCTCTTAGTAGTGTCAGTGAGCTCCAGGCTTTAACATTGGAAGAGCCATTCTTCCAAATTCACAAAGATAAAATTGTTCTCAAAATTAACCCTAAATTTCTCCCAAAGATTGTTTCACAATAATACATTACCCAACCAATTGGAACTACGAGTTTTCTTTTTCCCAACCAGATTCTGTGGTGGAGAGGGCTCTTACATACCTTTGATGTTTAAAGAACCCTGATGTATTACATAGATAGACCCAAACAATTCAGGAAATCTAAACAAGTTTTTGTGGCTTTTTCAATACACCCCAAAGGAAACCCTATATCAAAAACAGGTATAGCTAGGTGGATAGTTAAATGCATTCAAACTTGCAATGGCAAAGCGTCAGTTACCGGTCACACAAAGAGAACACTCCACTAGAAAGAAGGTTGCTTCAATGGCATTTATAGGAAACATACCTATAGCAGATATTTGTAAAGCAGCTACATGGTCTACACCACATACCTTTACCAAGCACTATTATATAGAGGTATTCACACGCCAATAAGCTAGTGTTGGCCAAGCAGTACTTAAAAACCCTTTTTCAAATAATTGCAACTCCTGCACGTTAGCCACCACATTATGGAGGGACTGCTTTACAGTCTATGCAGAGCATGCATATCTACAGCTACACATGTAATAGAACAGAAAATGTTACTTACCAATAGACATCTGTTTCTGGCATGTAGTTCTGTAGATTCACATGCGCCCTTCCTCCTCCTTGAATGCCTGCGGCCATTGCAATTAATTTTACATGTAAATATTGCACATACGTAATTACACTGCATGAACATTTTTTTCTCTCACTCTTTAAACACTATTTTACTCTCCCGGCTGTGAGGAAAAAATAATCTAACAAAGGACTTGACTCCCATGCACACTATTACCCAATGGAGAAGTCACTTGATCCCGTGACTTGAAAAGATTCTTTGAAGAAAAACAAGTTGTACCACTCCGGGCCCAACACTAGATGGCGAGCTTATGCAGAGCATGTGAATCTACAGCACTAAATGCCACGAGAAGGTGTCTTCTCGTAAGTAACATTTTCCTTTCTGTATTTTTCCACTTTTAAAAATAAATGGAGGCAAGAAATTGATTGTTTTCTGTCTTTATTTATCTGTAAGAATTAGTAAAATCAGAGAACTGGTTGCCAGTCAAATGTATAACCGTGCCACACAAGTGCAGGGGAAAAACTAAATGCAACCCTTAAGGTACACTCAACTAGGGAAAAAAGGGGTAATCATTGCCTTTCTAGCAAATGCACCTTCACAAGAGTTTTTGTATGGCAGTAATGTGGTAATCTCTACTCACGTTAGCAAGACACTACCGCATAGACATTCAAATGAACAAGGAAGCTCAAGAGGGATAAAAAGAGTTAAAGCATCAGTTTACAAATTTGTCTATCTTCAACCCAACCACTGCTAAACTAAGAAAACTGCTACAGAATTGAGGTACAGCATGTAAATTCAGAAAAGATTAATGCTGCTCAGCAAATAGTTTCTAACAAGTAGGTGTAGTTTTGCAGCTTGAAGATTTTTCTGTATTCACAAGCAAACCACCCACCTCCACCAAGAAGATGCAAAAAGAGAAGAGAAGAAGAAAAAAATAGCGTAAGATAGTAACCAAGGGTAGGAGGTTCAGTGGGAGGACAGCCATCAGCCAAGCCTTTAGACCCAGTGACAGAATGAAATAATCTGAAGATGGCGACCAAGGATAAAAGCTTAAGGGGAGGGCGTACAATGTCACAGGAAGCTCCAAATGGAGGTCCCATCATTGCCCAGCATTAGCCAAAAATCAGAAATATGACTAGTAAACTAGAAGAAAACTGGAGAAATTCCATACCCAACCACTAGTTGGCGGAGTAATGCACAGCATGCTAGTCCAGAAAATTCTTCAAGCTGCAAAACTACACCTACAGGTAAGAAATATTTGTTCTCCTTGCTTTGTCTTTCAAATGCATTATGGGGCATGGGGTATTCCCCGTCTCGTTAAACATGCCAATAGTTTGCCAGTTTCATCACCTTCTATATAGAGTTGATCCCTATAAGTAATAGTGGTGAACCTGTCCAGTTCACCCACAAGTGTCGCCCGTATTTCTCTTCAGTGTCACAAATATCTGGTATTGTTTCAGGGTGGAGTTCAAGCTCTCCAATTTAGCTATAGCTCTTTAGTTTTTGTTAGCATTGCAGCTTTGTAGTGTAAATGTTACTCCTACATTTTCCCCCATGTATGGACCATAACTTCATCCCATTCTTTCGCTGTACTTGTAGTTTTGCTGTAGTTGTGTCCAAGTATTGAACCATAGTGTCCCTCATCCATCTGTCAGTGGCTTTATCAGTGCTTGTCTTAATGGGATCCTAGTTTTACCTGGCATCCTAACATTTGTAAGAACTATTGTGGAGTGATCCAGTAGGTATCGAGCAAGTTACATTACTTCCCTAAATTTCTTGTAATGCTCCATCCGAACCACTGCATAATCAAGTCTTCTGAAAGTACTACACATAGACGAATAACGGGAACAACGTCTATTGGATGCTGTGTTTGCCACACATCTATCACTGTGACTTTTCCATATTTTTTTAATCAGGGAGGTAACCATACACGCTTTAGGTGCAACTTTGGGTAGGCATCAATCCCAGTAGCCGTTGAACGACACAGTTCATGTCAGAAGCCAACACTAGCCCGGTATCTACCTATAGCATCACAACCTCCCACTCATTCAAAAAAAATTATAATAATTCCACTTTGGCGCATATGAATTAGCTATTTGTGTCTTACCCTTCTAGCTACCATACACAGGCGGATACCTCCCCTTGGAATCGGCTTTAATCTCTCATCTTAAGTGGGATAACTAACCACAACTACCCAAGTTAGTACTTCCCTGCAGAACTAGAATAAGCTTTGGCATACATGTCTCCTCAGTTTTCATGCATTTTCTTTATCCTGTCCTGTGATTAGTGTTTGTCTTGTAGTATTGTAATTTCTATTCCATATATTTTCATGCAAGAATTTATGTTTATGTTTGGATAGCTATTGAGGTCCCCGGCATTTTGTTTTACCAGGTTTCCATATACCACCCATCTACACTCTGCTACTTGTTTAATTACTTTTTCTTACTTAGCCTCTCAGGGAATTTATACATGCCTTCAGTACACATGCAGATTTCCGCTGCTTTGTATTTTTCACTATTATCATTCATCGCTCACCACATTTTCAACTGCTCTTTATAGAACTGCAACTTCCCAGACCTTTTCCACCCTTTGACAGGCCCCTTTGGCCATGAGAAAATCTTAGAACTTACCCGTGAACTTTGGTTACTGCCCTCCTGTGTCATAAAGTGCAGCCTATCTCTATAAGTTATAAAAGCAAATGGGGTGTAATTTTCGGGGATTAATGGCGCTCAGGAATACTACTAGGCCAATTAGATCACTAGGGGTTGCCTACACAAGGGAAAACACCCATCCCTCAAGGGTTCAAAGAACCCCACAACAAATTTCCTATTTAAGGTGTGGCCCCCCCTGTCAATAGCTCGTTACAATCCTAAAATTGAATATGTCAACAATCAAGTAAGTAAAGTTGAAACCACATGGGTCAAATTTCAAGTGAGTAAAGTTCAAAGGAATGCAATCAAAATAAGCTTTTTTCACATTGATCAAATATAAAGTCTAATTCAGTCCAGAGTTTAATAGGTCACAATTTCAAGTTTATAGCATCAACCAAGAATATAACTCCGAGCCGAGCCAACACGTGTTTCGTCCAAGGGAAATTCTTCTAGTCCCCGACGACTTCTTCAGGGCTCTTATAACTATCGAATCCAAAAACTTCAAGCCACTTCCAAAGGTAGATAATGTAACAAATATGATGATTCTATATCGAGAATAAGAGTACAAATAATTCCATAAGTTGTTGTATCTTCAATGTTTAAACGCCATTGTTGTGCAAGCTCTATCTCTAACAAAAGACATGCGATTCCTTGCGGCGTCTGAATGCCACTGGATGCCGTGTTGCGAGTACGCACCATCATATTTGTTACATTATCTACCTTTGGAAGTGGCTTGAAGTTTTTGGATTCGATAGTTATAAGAGCCCTGAAGAAGTCGTCGGGGACTAGAAGAATTTCCCTTGGACGAAACACGTGTTGGCTCGGCTCGGAGTTATATTCTTGGTTGATGCTATAAACTTGAAATTGTGACCTATTAAACTCTGGACTGAATTAGACTTTATATTTGATCAATGTGAAAAAAGCTTATTTTGATTGCATTCCTTTGAACTTTACTCACTTGAAATTTGACCCATGTGGTTTCAACTTTACTTACTTGATTGTTGACATATTCAATTTTAGGATTGTAACGAGCTATTGACAGGGGGGGCCACACCTTAAATAGGAAATATCTCTATAAGTTAGTAAGGTAGCAGAGGACCATGTGCAACCCAGTGAAGATCAGCTCAGCTCTTTGGGCTGGGCACCCCTAGGTCGCAAAATAAGAGTAGGCATCTCATCCCATTCTATCCCGAAGCCTCTATAAAATGCAGCAACTGTCACCACCTCAGCTCAAATCCTAATTGCATTGGTTTAACTTGCTCTAAATCCAACCGAATGTACTGCGTCCTCCCCCTCTATGTTGTACATTTCTCGTATTTCTCTTATCGTCAAATAATGTGATTGATCTACTTAACAATATACTGTTCATCCATTCACATAAGCTTATCTCACTTAGTCACACTGTCTTAACACTCATTTCAGTACTGGTGTATTGGTGAATGTCATGCAATATATCTCAGCATTTACTAATTCTGTTATACAAATCTAGTATGCTGCAGGTTCTTCAGTCATGTTTGCAACTTCATTACTTAAGTTCTTATTGGAGAAACAGCCCCTAGGTGAACATGCTCCCTTTTAAGAAGTACCTTCCTTCTGTGGTTTCTTAATCTATAGTGCTTTGTTCAACCCACTGTGAGTGCTGATCTGTGACAGACTCAATACAATCTAGAACCAGTTTTGAATTATGTAGAGCCACTCTAATGTCTTTAGGTGATTTTTTGGTCTAATATTTATCTGCATTCAAGCCCACTGTACTGCCAAGCTTCATCTTCACCATGAGGTGCAATATTTTATACTATCTTATTGCTCTGTGAGGACTTCATGAAAATGTTCTCCCCTTGTGTTTTGTGGTGTCTTCAGTAGGTATCACACTGCGTGGCCCTCCCATACCTATACTGGTGCTATATGTGCCTGTTTTGCACCATCCCTCCAATAATCTCCCTTAGTAACCCTGATTCCCTGGCTCCTGTGATGCATCCTTTTGTTTTTAAGGCACCCCTACAGGGACGGCTCCTTCACTGTAGCGAAGGAGTGTTGTCCCCCTGGCTGAGCCAGCAGCAGAAAAATAAAACAATAGTTCATTATCGTTTTTAGTTTCTGCTGCTGGCTCAGCCAGCAGTGCAAGGAGGGGTTGGGTTGGACCATGAGAGGGGGGAAGAACAGCCAGACATACATGTGCACTTAGGATTCTCCAGCCCAGCTGTGTTGAACAGCCAGGCTGGAAAAACTGCATAGACCCCAGGGCTGTGTCTGAGTGGCAGTCTGAGCCGCTCAGACCAATCTTGACGCTGCTTTCATGCTAGGTTTAGCATGAAAGCAGCACCAGGATTGCTGGGGAGCCTCTGGCGGTGTCCCAGGGAGTGCTTGAACACCACTTTGAGGGAACAGGAGTGAGGCATCGGGAGACGGCGGTCCCAGGTAAGTTTATTTTTAAATGTTTTTATTCCCTCACTCCTCCTTTTGAGATTTGCGGCTGCCGCTGCACCCCTAGCCTGGGCAGCCAAGGGGGTGGTCTCTCCTTGACGCCGGCAGCTGTTGTTCATCCGGCTGCATTGACTCCTGACAGCTTTCCACTTGTCCTTTCTCCCCTTTCTCGAACTGGCTGCAGTAACTGCTGGCTTATGTCACTGCTTTGCTGTAGTGCACCCATTTTTAGGCCTGCATCTGCTCCTTTTTATTGCTAATGACAGTACATTACTTAAGCTTCCCTTGTCCCGTTATATCTCATCTCACGCTATTGGGTATCCTCTATAGTATTGGTTATTCTTCTTAAGTCTTCAGTCAGGTGTTGCACGATGCAGCCCTGCTTCACATCTTGTCCTCCACTCTGTTACAACATTCAACTCATTCATCCAGCTTACCTCCTTCTGCAATTTCATGCGGGATTTAACATGGTCTTCCAGCTGTTTGTGCTACATGGAACATGCACTTTCAGGCAAAGTTAGGAGAGTTCTCAGATGACCTTGACTAAGTTTTTCACCTTTCTGCCCTCCGTTGAGCATTGCTACCACTCTCATCTCCACACACCTCTTGTCTTTCCTCGATTCCACCGGTTGCTCACCTCCACTCATCACTAGAACCAACTGACCAAGCATATCTGTAAATCTCACTCTGGAGCACACTTAGCAACACTGCAGTGCAAGCAGACTCGGAGCATCTTGTTCAATGGTATGACGTTTTCTTGGCAGCACTTTCCATTCAGACGTCACTGTCACTCCACATTGTGTGGGATTGCCAGTCATAGCAGTGAAGGTAAGGGGGGGGGGGGGCATGTTCCGATTGCTACTGACCTCCCTGACCACTCTGCGCTAACTTTGTATAAGCACGTTTGTTTTCCAAATCTGGTCCTCCTTAGTGTGGTTTTCAGCATTGTATTTTGGATCGGGACAAGGGCACTTGAGGTCAAGTAAAGGATGTCTTCTTAGAAGTCTTGTTAGGCCATGCCCCAATTTGAACCCACTTTAAGGTAAGCTGTTATCTGTTGCTGGCTGTCCTAACACAGTGGCACAGAAACAGAAAGCACCAGATCATGCCCATACTGTTCTCAGACATGTTTGGGCATTTTGTGCAATTGAAAAGAGAACTACCACTGAAAATGACAGGATAGCTAATTTTGCCAGCCTGGCCTGTCTTCATGACACGTATATCCAAATATGCTAACCTGCCTGCATTATCAAGCTATCCAGGAATTCACTAGAGATGGTCATTTGGAATTAATGTATATGAAATCAAAGACTACATGCTCACCCTTGGAAAGTATTCGTCAAATTTAGGCAACATCTTTAAAATTTTAATGTAACTGATGTGCATGCTTAAACTGAGTAACCTTGTGTAATAAATAGTAGAAACAGCTTTGGATTGCAACAATTTTAAAGTCCGTGTGTGAGTATGACCTTTTAACTGCATAAACTGCAGTTT
The DNA here is from genome assembly GCF_031143425.1 of Pleurodeles waltl. Lineage (NCBI taxonomy): Eukaryota > Metazoa > Chordata > Amphibia > Caudata > Salamandridae > Pleurodeles > Pleurodeles waltl. The sequence goes on from NC_090449.1 coordinate 725,855,311, forward strand.
CTTTATTTTTTATTTTTCTGTTTTTAAACTGCTAGAAGCATTGACATTCTAGTGGCATTTGTTTTTGATCTGGACCATACAAAACATGAGTTGCCACAACTTTAAAAAATCTAAGCTAGAAAGAGAGCTATATATCCTACCACAGAACTGCATTTCTTCTTATCTGGGGCCAGCTGCTGTTCTCTGTGAAGCGACCAGTTTAAGTTGTGATCTACAGGTTGTGAGGACAGCACTCTGTGTTTTTTTTTTTTTTAGGTTTCACGAAGATCCTGCATGCACTGTGCCTTCAAGACCTTTTGTTTTTTAATCAGTAGGCATAGAGACCACTAATTGCTTACCATTGGTTGACTTCTTTGGCATTCTTATTAGCTTATTTGTCAGCTGCTGTAAGCTTCCTTCTATTTCCTGTCTTTGTTCTCGCTTGGAGCATGGATGTATTACTTGTGTCGTTCCATTGCTCATTTTTTTAAGTGCTACTATTTTCCTTGGATTTAAGCACTCTATCGGCTTGCGTCTTTAAAAAAAAAAAAAAATTGTCTTCCTTGTCTACTTCTTCCACATGTCTTACCCAGTCTGCTTGTCCCCACCCTCCTTCCTTCCATTGTTCGTGTTGGCTTGATCTCACCCTCTATCTGTTCCTTGTCACCACCCTTCCTCCCTCAGTATGTGTTCGCTTGCACCGCCCCCTCCTTTCATTGTCCATGTTGCCCTGACTTCTTTCTCCCTCAGTTGTCCATTTTTGGCTCCTCATCCCCCTCCATAACCAAATAAAGCGCTATAACGCGGACACTGCTGGCCAAGTTATAATGCTTCAGTTTCCCTATGCATTCTGTATTGCCTTACTCTTCCTCTCTGCTGTGCCCTGCCTCCCAATTAAAAAAATTAACATATTTCAAAGGGATAGCACTGGCCGTGGTGTTTTTTTTTTTTTTTTTTTTTTTTTAACTTTCAGCCGTGCTGCTGTATAACCGAGGTAAAATCATGATAAAGGTAATACCTCACATAGGCAAAATCTATTGGATTTGCCAATGCTTGCCACTAGGGCCTCTAAACCAGTGGTTCCCAACCTGTGGTCCGGGGACCCCTGGGGGTCCGCGATGCCTTCTCAGGGGGCCCGCGAGAGCCTAGAAAATATTAACAAATATTGACACATTAGGTCCCCAGCTTCCAGTAATGACTCAGGCGGGGGTCCCCTGATTCCAATGATGATTCAGTGGGGGTTTCACTCATTCATCATGAAGTTGTGTTATTTATAGATCAGCGCTATTGTTTCCTTCCGTGCCTGTCAGGGGTCTGAAAAAAACCAAATGTTTCCTGCAGTATTTCTAAATTTTAAATTGTCTACTCAGATGCAATTGTTGTATTCCATTTTGCATTACTCAAACCTAACTAGAGTCCTAGAGGTATAAACTCAGCTGTTTTCATGATGATTTTTGGTGCACTACTACTTAAGGTCGGTCTATTAAAAATAGTTATTTTTACACATGCAGTTTTCTAATATGCATATTTTTCCCTTTTCTTGTTAGGAGCATCATCTCCAGCGAGCTATTTCAGCACAGCAGGTATATGGAGAGAAGAGGGATAATATGGTTATTCCAGTCCCAGAGGCAGAAAGTAATATTGCCTACTATGAGTCTATATACCCTGGGGAATTTAAGATGCCAAAGCAGCTCATTCACTTACAGCGTAAGTAATAATAAAAAACAAGGTAACTTAGATTAGCAAAATATAATTAAATGTACCATTTTATTTAAAAACGTATTTTCATTTTACAATTTTGTAACATTAAATATATTTTGTAATGGTAGGTATGGAGCTGCAATATAAATTGCTTTCTGCTCTCATAGCTGTGTGTGTTTTAACGTAAGCATTTAAGTTGGGTATTCATGTTTTTTTTTTTTTTGTCCTGGAAGAACTGTAATGTTTAGAATCTAACGAACCAGTCCGGTGTATACGTAAGTCCAGTGTGAAGTGTAGTGTATAAAACCTGTTTTCGGAATTTCTGAAGTGAAGTTTAATTTAAATTTATCAAAGGTTAGTCCTTAGATTATGTTGGGATCCATCTGGGGTATGCAGATTGTTTTGCAGTTCAAATCTTTATTACACCTTTCCACTTGTCCTGTGCATCTTAAAACATATGCTTGGGGAATTTTCTGATGATAGTTATTTTTAAAATTATATTTTTGATCAAGGTCCTGATATTTGTGTAGATGGAAAATCAGTCCATAGTTCATTAGCAATGATCTTCAAAAATCCAGTGGAGGTCTTACGATTTGAGCTATATGTCCTTGGACTTTAGCCAAATAACATTTCTCATAATGTGATATATGGATATCAGAGACTAAAAATATATTTAAAAAAATGCATACCTCATTAAAAATTGAACTGCATTGTCAACCTTAGGTGAATTGTGTGTTTTAGAGAATAAATTAATCATTTTTTGTTCGCTTGCCTCTCTTTCTGCGCGTGTCTTCATAGGATAAACCTATTTGTGTTTAGTTCGGTGTGCTTCGTGGAACAAATGATTAGCTCGCTCAAACAAATGAATGTTTCTGATGGATACATCTAACTGTGTGGATTCCTCACCTTGTGAACATTTGCCCAGGCATCAGACCTGGTCCAGAATCTTTCAAGCAGTACTTCTATGTGCTATAAGGTGGTGCAGTGCAGATCTGCACCGAAGTTGTTCTGCAGAAGAAACGATGAATGGAGCCGGATATGTGTGTTTCATATGCGTGTTTGTTTCTGCTTTTACAAATGTGGATCAGAGCTTTTCTCTAGTTTTCAAGACCAATTGTTTTTTTTCCAAAATTCACCAGTGTGAGATGGAAAACGTCAACCCCCAAGACAACAGGGTTCAAATTGTATATTGATCGTTGCAAACCGATATCTGCGACGGACCCTCACAAAAGAAAATCTTTGATGCCTGGGGTTGGAACACAATTCCAGAGCCTGTGATGAATGTGGCCAGATGAATCCTAAAGCCTTACGGGACCATGAGGTCATACTTTAAATTGCCAATCTTCAGAAAACTCAGCACCATGACCAGTCGAATTAGATAGGGAGGGTCCAACAGCTGAAGTCGTTCCTTAAGCTGTTCTTTGTCGTGGTTGAAGTTTTCAGGTAAGTTCAAGAAAAATCATTGGAAGTCGAAGCAAGAATCTGGCATTCCTCGCACTTTGGACTTGAGAGAGGGTGAGCGGACACCACATCTCGCTTCTGATCACAATCTGAGCAGATTGAGTCTAGTCCTGACCGCCCAACTTTCTGGGTCTGTCTGTGATGTTACTGCAAGTAGAGGCCAAAGCAATTCATTTTTGGCACTTTATCAGTTCTCTCTGTCGCACCTTTGGCCCCCAAGGAGCCACAGAGACCTTCACTGAAAATTCCACAAGTGGTTCTGCTCTCAGTGCTGTCTATGCCCCTTGCACCTACATCGGGTTCACCAACTGTGCCGACTTTGGTTTAGCACCACCTACTGTGCTTGTTCCCTTTCCATCTACTCCACCGATTCTGGAGGAGGATATTCAGCGTATTATGCTATCCAACTCTGAGCAACATCCCCCACAAACTTGACTGAGGCAATGACAGGCTCTGACTGGCTTGCAACCAAAAAGCAATTTTTCTGATTTTGCCACACGGCGGGACCCAGACGCTGTGCAGTCTTTTGGATACTGACTTGGGCAGTGTCAATTATGATGAAGGAGATAACTGTATCCCACAATATGAGGAAAACTGCTGTGAACAGCTCCAAGATGCTACTGATCTGGCTATTTCTCCATATACTAGCTTTGTCTCTCCCTGGTCCTGCTATGGAGGAAAGCGTCTCCTTTGAACTTGTGATGCAAAAGTCGGCAGATGTCGTAGACCTAGAGCTGCTCACTGTTGAGGTGAAAGCTAATGTTTTAACAGAGATACTTCAGCCAGGTCAGGCTCCGTCAGAGCCTCTGCTGCTGTCATTTAATGAAACCTTTTTTTTTTTTTTTATAACCTTCTTGGCACTTGGGCAGAGCCCTTTTCAGATCGACTTGTTAATAACCAGATTGCTTGTCATGGTCATGCACCGGCAACCCAGTCATTCTTACACAGCATCCGATGACAGTTTGGTAGTAGAGACTTCCACACATAAAGTCAATCCCAACACCTTCCCTTTCACTCTGCGTGATAGGTAAATCAAGATGGATAGAATTATTTAGCAACTGGATTTTCTCCTCTATCAGCCTTACTTGGAGGTCAGTGAATGCCAGCTGTCTTCTAGGCTGCTTCTCACATGCCCTATGGCACACAGTGGTGCAAGTTTAACCATCTATTCCAGACGACCTTAAAGCTAATCAGCATGGTCATGATGTTGCGAAATTTGTCATATTTTCTGATTTGGGCATGGACGACTGCTTAGGTCAAGCAATGGACCCCAATGTGTCACTTCAGCACCACACCTGGATGAGATCTACGGGCTTATCCAGGGATGTCCATGCATCCCTGATGGACATGACTCTTGACGACTCTCGCCTCTGGCAGAATAGTGGATTCAGCCCTGGAGTAGTCAAAGGAGAGTAGAATATAAGTATTAAAGATACCTAGTAGTCACCTCAATTTCCCTCTATTTTGAGTGCCATTGGTATGATTAAAACATGAATGAATTAACTTGGGGGAATTAACTGGAGGGTTACTACCCCATACCCTCATAGTATGTCAGCATGTTTCAACTTTTCCTTGTGCACATACAGTGTCTCTGGCTTTCGTTAGGACTGATTGGTAATTCCCATTTCCTGTTTCGAATCAATGTCACTGTTCAGTCAAGCACTAACTGCTTTTATCCGCATTCTGTTAAAGTTAGCCATTCCAAGATTGTGTGTCACAGTTAGCCTACTTTTCCACCAAACACCCTTACCTGTGTTTTCCCATTATTTCCCCATTCCCTGGGGGTTCATGGCCGCGATGCCATCCTGTGTGCTGTCTGGGAGTTGGTTTATTCTGCCAAGACAAAAGCCATCAATCTGTTTTAACATGTGGTCACTGTGAGTTAGCGGAACCATGTGGGATACAGATGACCCATCTGTCTACTCGCGTGGGTTCATTAGGAAGGTGACATCTGGGAGATGTGTGAGAGCTCTAGTTACCTTAGGACATGAGTTATAGTTACTTGAAATAACTCTAACTATGACGGTTGAATTTCTTTGCTTTTCTGCATGCAAAATCTGAACCTAACTATAATGTCCCTGTAACTTTTGTTTTTCTTTTAGTGAATTCCTTAGGGTTTATTTTGTATTCAGTATCCTAACTATAACGTCCCTGTAGCCTTTGTGGTTTTTTTTTTCAGTGAGTTTTTTTATTTTTTTTTATTAAACATTTAGTAAGATACCCATCGTAATACACAAAGGTGGGTGAGGGGGGTGTTGAACACAGGGCCTGGCATTGTTCTGCCCCCAACCAAGCTTGCTGCTCCTGCCCCCCTCCTTGCTGTCCAATACAGCCCTGTGTGGCAGTTGTTCTGCCATTGTGCTTCCCGCCTGCCCTTAACAGTTAGCTTGCTGCCCCCTCCACCTTTTCCATAACCTCTGTTGTCCGAGTCCAGGTACCAGCCCCCTTCCACTTTACCCCATCATTGCCTTCCTTTAGGAAGTTGGCTCTGTATGTACTATTTCAAAGTAAGGAATAGTATGCACAGAGTCCAAGGGTTCCCCTTAGAGGTAAGATAGTGGCAAAAAGAGATAATTCTAATGCTCTATTTTGTGGTAGTGTGGTCGAGCAGTAGGCTTATCAAAGGAGTAGTGTTAAGCATTTGTTGTACACATACAGGCAATAAATGAGGAACACACACTCAGAGACAATTCCAGGCCAATAGGTTTTTGTATAGAAAAATATATTTTCTTAGTTTATTTTAAGAACCACAGGTTCAAGATTTACAAGTAATACTTCAAATGAAAGGTATTTCAGGTAGGTACTTTAGGAACTTTGAATTAGCAAAATAGCATATACAGTTTTCACATAAATGACATACAGCTATTTTAAAACTAGTGCAATTTTCAACAGTTCCTGGGGGAGGTAAGTGTTTGTTAGTTTTTGCAGGTAAGTAAACCACCTACGGGGTTCAAGTTTGGGTCCAAGGTAGCCCACCGTTGGGGGTTCAGAGCAACCCCAAAGTTACCACACCAGCAGCTCAGGGCGTGTCAGGTGCAGAGGTCAAAGTGGTGCCCAAAACGCATAGGCTTCAATGGAGAAGGGGGTGCCCCGGTTCCAGTCTGCCAGCAGGTAAGTACCCGTGTCTTCGGAGGGCAGACCAGAGCGGTTTTGTAGGGCACCAGGGGGGACACAAGTCCACACAGAAAGTACACCCTCAGCGGCACGGGGGTGGCCGGGTGCAGTGTGTAAACAAGCGTCGGGTTTGTAATAGAAATCAATGGGAGACCAAGGGGTCTCTTCAGCGATGAAGGCAAGGGGGGGGGGGGCTCCTCGGGGTAGCCACCACCTGGGCAAGGGAGAGGGCCACCTGGGGGTCGCTCCTGCACTGGAGGTCGGATCCTTCAGGTCGTGGGGGCTGCAGATGCAGTGCCTTTACCAGGTGTCGGGTCTTTGAAGCAGGCAGTCGCGGTCAGGGGGAGCCTCAGGATTCCCTCTGCAGGCGTCGCTGTGGGGGCTCAGGGGGGTGAACTCTGGCTACTCACGGTCTCGCAGTTGCCGGGGAGTCCTCCCTGAAGTGACTTCTCCACAAGTCCAGCCGGGGGCGTCGGGTGCAGAGTGCCAAGTCTCACGCTTCCGGCAGGAAACGCGTGTTGTTTCAAAGTTGCTTCTTTGTTGCAAAGTTGCAGTCTTTGGTGAACAGAGCCGCTGTCCTCAGGAGTTCTTGGTCCTTCTAGACGCAGGGCAGTCCTCTGAGGCTTCAGAGGTCGCTGGTCCCTGTGGAAAGCGTCGCTGGAGCAGTGTCTTTAGAAGTGGGGAGACAGGCCGGTAGAGCTGGGGCCAAAGCAGTTGGTGTCTCCGTCTTCTCTGCAGGGTTTTTCAGCTCAGCAGTCGTCTTCTTCTTAGGTTGCAGGAATCTAAGTTCCTACGTTCTGGGGAGCCCTTAAATACTACATTTAAGGGCGTGTTTAGGTCTGGGGGTTAGTAGCCAATGGCTACTAGCCCTGAGGGTGGGTACACCCTCTTTGTGCCTCCTCCCTGAGGGGAGGGGGGCACATCCCTAATCCTATTGGGGGAATCCTCCATCTGCAAGATGGAGGATTTCTAAAAGTTAGAGTCACCTCAGCTCAGGACACCTTAGGGGCTGTCCTGACTGGCCAGTGACCCCTCCTTGTTGTTCCCATTATTTCCTCCGGCCTTGCTGCCAAAAGTGGGGCCGTGGCCGGAGGGGGCGGGCAACTCCACTAGCTGGAGTGCCCTGGGGTGCTGTAACAAAGGGGGTGAGCCTTTGAGGCTTCACGCCAGGTGTTACAGTTCCTGCAGGGGGAGGTGTGAAGCACCTCCACCCAGTACAGGCTTTGTTACTAGCCACAGAGTGACAAAGGCACTCTCCCCATGTGGCCAGCAACATGTCTGGAGTGTGGCAGGCTGCTAAAACCAGTCAGCCTACACGGGTAGTTGGTTAAGGTTTCAGGGGGCACCTCTAAGGTGCCCTCTGGGGTGTATGATACAATAAAATGTACACTGGCATCAGTGTGCATTTATTGTGCTGAGAAGTTTGATACCAAACTTCACAGTTTTCAGTGTAGCCATTATGGTGCTGTGGAGTTCGTGCATGACAAACTCCCAGACCATATACTCTTATGGCTACCCTGCACTTACAATGTCTAAGGTTTTGCTTAGACACTGTAGGGGCATAGTGCTCATGCACTTAAGCCCTCACCTATGGTATAGTGCACCCTGCCTTAGGGCTGTAAGGCCTGCTAGAGGGGTGACTTATCTATACTTCATAGGCAGTGTGAGGTTGGCATGGCACCCTGAGGGGAGTGCCATGTCGACTTAGTCTTTTTATCCCCACTAGCACACACAAGCTGGCAAGCAGTGTGTCTGTGCTGAGTGAGGGGTCCCCAGGGTGGCAAAAGATATGCTGCAGCCCTTAGAGTCCTTCCCTGGCATCAGGGCCCTTGGTACCAGGGGTACCAGTTACAAGGGACTTACCTGGATGCCAGGTTGTGCCAATTGTGGAAACAAAAGTACAGGTTAGGCCTGGTGCTGGGCCTGGTTAGCAGGCCTCAGCACACTTTCAAATCAAAACTTAGCATAAGCAAAGGCAAAAAGTCAGGGGGTAACCATGCCAAGGAGGCATTTCCTTACACTTCCTGTTTAGCTTCTGTACTTAGCTTGCGGCCCATATCCTCCTTTCTCCTGCCCTGTGTCTCTGTGCATGCATCTGCTCCCTACTCTTTGTCGACCATGTTCCATGGGCCTACCACTGCTCCTCCCATCTACTCTGAGGGTTCTGTTGAGATGCCACTGCCCTTCCACCTGTCGTCAGATGGCTGCCGCCTGTCCCTTCCATTACCACCCTGCCTGTCCGAGTTCCATGCCCCTTTCCACTCCCTCCTGCCCTCATGGACCATTTTTCTGCCATTCCCTTCTTCCCTTCATGCTTTGTTGTGCTTCAGCTGCTCCTCCTGCCTGCCCTGTGTGGTCTGTTGTGAAGCCACTTCACTTTATGGTCTGTCTGCTCCTACCCCCCCTCAATTCTGTCCTCCATGGTCCTTTATGCATGCCCCTGCCGCCCCTCTCTCCCCCACGTCTTGCCCACCATGGCTTTTGTGCTGCCCCTAACCCTCCAGCTTGCCATGCTTGGTCTTCTGTGCTGCAACAGCCCCTCACACCTACCCTGTGTGGGCAACTTGCTGCACCTGACTCCCTCCCACCTTCCCTTCCTTGTCTCTGTGTATGCTATTATAGTTTTACTGTTGCCCTCAATGATGTGTTGTGCTTCCAGTGCCCATTCCGCCTGCCCTCCATGGTCGACTTGCTGCTCCTACCCTGCCCCATTACCCCATGCTCTCCATTTTCCACATGCAGGCCCCTGTCTTCCTCCCTCCTGTCTGTTGTGCCCTTGCCTCGTGCCTCCTGACCTTCTTGGTCATTTATGCTGCAACTGTCCCTACAGTCTGTCCGGTACGGTCAGCTTGCAGCCCTTGCCTCTTTCACCTCTGCTCTCTGTTGTCCATGTGCATGGCCCTGTCCACACCCAACTGCTTTCCATGATGCGTTGTGCTACACTGCGATCCCGCTTGATCTCTGTGGTGTATTGTGCTGCTGCTGGAACCCCTGACGCCTGCCCTGTATGGTCAGTATGGTGCCCCTGCCCATCTCACTCCTGCCGTCTGTTATCGGAGTCCATGTTCCTACCCCATTCCTTCTGCCCTCCAAGATCCAATGTACCGTACTTGCCAACATTTTGAACTTGGTAAGAGGGAGCTTTTGAGAAAAGAAACCTGAGGAATAGATTTTTTTTTCTCCATAGACTGAAATTGAAAAGGAGGAGAGTTTAGGCAGGAGACAGATAAAATTAAGACCTTTTGGGCTTAAAAACATTGTGAGTCTCCTGCTTAAATCAGGTCTGTTGGGATGTATGGTTATACTGCAACTGCCTCTATGATCTGTTACATTGCCACAGCCTCTTGCTTGTCCTTCATGGGTGGTTTGTTGCCCCTGTCCCTGTTTCCCTTGCCCTTCATTGTCCGGTGTGCTGCCACTACCCATCCCACCTGCCCAGGATGGTCAACTTGTTGCCTCTACATCCTCCTCCCTTGCCCTCAATTATCTGAGAGCTTGCCCCGGACTTCTGCCTGTTCACAGTATTCTAATGAACAACTAGATTGCTAACATTCTATATTTATTACAAAATTGAAGTACGCCTGATGTCATCCAAACCTACAGAAGTCAGATGTGTCTCAGGGTTCCTCCCTGAGCCCAACACTCTTTAACATATACATGGCTCCACTCGCAGCCATCGTCAGAGGCCACGGAATGAATATCATGTCATACACCAATGACACATAACTCATATCCCTCACTGAAAACCCGGACGAAGCCAAGAGGAAACTCCACACAAGAATGGAAGCCGTCGCCGCCTTGATGAGAGAGAGCTGCCTCAAACTCAACTCAGACAAGACCGAGCTCATCATCTTTGGAAACTCCATCTCAGCCTGGGTCGACTCCTGGTGGCTGACATCTCGCAGCACCCCGCCTTCTCTGATTGACCACTCCCGCAACCTAGGAATCATCCTGAACTCCTCCCTGTCAATAACCTGACAGGTAAACACCGTCACCTCCTCCTGCTGGCACACCCTTCACTAACTCTGCAAGATTTTCAAATGGATCTCAGTAGACAACCGCAGGACAGTCACCCATGCCTTAGTCACAAGCAAGCTCGACTATTGTAATGCACTCTACACCGGCACCACTGCAAAAAAACATCAGAAAACTGCAACTCAACCCAAACGCCGCCGCCAGACTTGTCCTGAACCTCCCCTGCCAGGAACATATTTCTTAGCACCTGAGGTACCTCCAATGGCTCCTGGTGGAAAAACAAATCATCTTCAAGCTACTCACCCACACCTACAGAGCCATTGACAACATCAGACCGGCCTACCTAAATCACCGCGTCCATGTTTTACTTAGTAATGTCAGACTTCATTCTCATATGGCTGGAAAAAGTTAGAGTGAATATTAAAAAACTAAGCTCTCATTTTGAGCTTCTGGAGCACCTTCTATAATATCTATGGGAAAATCATGAGAATACTGTTTTCTCTCAATCATGCTTCAAAAAATCCCAGCAGAAGGCTTTATCACAGGGTAAAATCATCTTGGAATACACCACAATTCCTAAAATTAGTATGGTACCATCAACAAGTGATTTTTATTGTAACTAAAATCTGTTATCACCGTTTATACGTTTCCTTTTTATGATGCTCAAAACCTGCCATTCACTACAGTGAGGTGCTATCATATATATTGGTCCCAAGAAGGCTGCCAGTTCTTCCTGGTTGAAGTTCTGACAGCCAGTCAGATCTCATCATGAGATCTGTGTTTAGGCGCCACCCAGATATACAAATGTATTTTTCCTTTAATATCTCAAAAACTGCTCAGCAGATTTACTCCAAATCACCAAAATGGCGCTTTCTGAACAAAGAACTTCCTTTCCGATAATTTTGGTGTAATTGCATCCTACGGTTCTGGCTGTTGGATCTAAAAATCCCTATAGAAATTGCATGATGAAAAAGCGTTTTGGGAGGCTGATGTATGCTTTTTCACCATGCAATTTCCTTAGGGAGTTTTTGAAAAAACTACAGCCTGAACCACTGGATGGAATTACACCAGATTTATCAGAAAGGTAGTTCTGCGCCCTTTTTTTGTTATGTGGTGTAAATCTCTTCATTAGTTTCGCAGAAATTTAGAGTTTGAAAAAAAAAATGGAATTTCTAGGACTGCGGACCCTCCACGGTCCCCGTGCTGATATTTGATTGGCTGCAAACAGTTTAGCCTGAAAGTATTGGCAGCCATTTTTGGACTCTGACTCAGCTGAGTCCCAAAAATAAAGTTACAAATAAAGAAAAGTGAGCAGGATCGGAATACCCTGATTTCCCCCACCTCTCTGCCCCTCTCTCCCCCGCAAAAGCCTGGAGATGGGGTTCCCCAGGGACCCCGCCAGGGCCCAAATTGATATATATATATTTTTTTTAATTAACATTCTGATGGATACAAACTACCTGTGGATTCCTCACCTTATGAATTCACCCTTGTGCCAGCATCCGACGGAAAATCTTCTTCCCAGCTCTCCACGTCGACGAGGACGTCACATTGCTTGGCTCCACGCGACTCCGTGTTTAACGTCACCGTGCCAATAAGAGGTCCTCGTCGGCGTGCTGACGTCAGTTCCCTTTTTTCCGTGCCTTCGACGCTTAAGGTTTTCTCTTAGCTCTTGCTTCTGTTGGTGGTTTCCTCTTGTTGCTGTTTGTAGTTACAATGTCTCCCCCGAGGAAGTCCTGTTTCAAGCCTTGCAGAGAGAGTGGCGGTCGCATGTCGGTAACTGACCCTCATGACTATTGTCTTTGGTGCCTTAGCTCTGAGCATGACGTCGAGGAGTGTGCGTCTTGCCAGAGCATGAATCCTAAGGCTTTAAAGGAAAGGGAGGCAAACTCTTTTTGGCAAAAGCGAAGAAGGGTCATAGGAGCCATAGAAGATCCTCGTCTCGCACTTCTTCGAAAAAGGATAAGAAACTGCGCTGTCATAAATTTCGGTGCCGTTCGGCTCGGAGACGATCAAGGTCTCCATCTCTTCAGCGGCGTGGGAGGTGAGTCCGACGGTGACTCAGCAACCCCTGAGGCTTCTCCGGCGCCGTCCGTCTTTGATGTGGTGGCACCGCAGGACAGTCCTCAGTTTTCACCTGCTGCTCAGGAGTCAGATGGTCAGCAAGTACAGGTGCAACAAGTCCAGCGGTATCCTGCTTTCCCGGCTCTGGGAGTGGATCCGGCGGCATTTTTGAATGCCATGTTTACTATGTTCAGTGCCATGGCCCCTGCTGGTGCACCGGCTGGTCCCACGGGTCCATTGCCATTTTCTTTGTGCTCCCCGGCTCCGTACAAGGCGGCACTGTTTAAGCCGTTCTATCCGGCTGAGGGTGCCGGACCGGCGCCAAATAAATCATCTCAAGGTGCTGTGGATCCCATGACGTCGCCAACTAGATCTATGGCGCCGATATCATCACCCTGTCAGCCGGCACCGATGGTGGAATCACATGCATCTTCGGCACCATTAGGATCCGTGCCGGCACTAGACCTGGGTGATGGAGTCAACCCTCCTCTCTGGTGCCTCGTCAGGTGTTGAAGCCGGTGTCTTTGACGTCGGCAAATTCCATGTCAACCCCGAGGTTGGAGGCTGGATTGAGGTCACGCAGGAAGGCCTTATGCTTCTTGGAAGAGGAGGAATATCAAAGGCAGTTGGAGGAGGGAGAGATTGTCGAGCCCTTGGGAGAGTATCAGGGCTTGGAGTTGGCCAGTGGGCTGGATACTTCCCCGGAATGGGACATGTCTTCACCGGGGGAATTTACGGAGGAGGCAGCTTCGTTTCACATGGTAATCAGGAAGGCAGTGGACTTTTTAGAACTTCCATTGACTGCTGCAGAAGTTAAAACGAACATACTAATAGAAGTGCTGCATCCATCTTCAGCTTCTGCAGACCCTTTGCTTCCTTTCAATGAGGCTCTTCTTGCAGCATGACTCTCAAGGCAGCAAACGCCACCTGTGTGCTGGGTAGGTATGTCCACGCCCTCATGGACTCTGCGAAAGCCATGGTTCCTGATCTGCCGCAAGATATACAGAGGCCTTTTGGGGGAACTCCTGTCTGATGCGCAGGCTGCTGCGAAGCAGAGAAAATAAAGTCTGGCCTGGACTCTACAGACTCGGTGGCTAGGGCAATGGGAACATCTATTGCTACCAGGAGGCATGCTTGGTTGAGGTCCTCTGAATTTTCTTCAGATGTACAGACCACCTTGTTGGATTTGCCATTTGATGGGGAAAAACTGTGAGATAAAGCAGACTCTGCCCTAGAGCGCTTTAATGACCGCCAGGCCACGACAAAGTGTTTAATATTGCAAGCCTCCTCTGCTACCCCTTTTAGGTCCTTTCGTAGGTTCAGGGCGTTTGGACCTGGGGCGGTTTATCGAGGGAGACCCCAGTCCCCAGTCCGGCAGCCTACCAGCCTCCCATATCGGTCCTTTAGAGGGTGCAGGAGGGTTAGAACGAGAGGGTCCATCCAGCAGTACCCTATGTCATCCTCTTCCCTGGAGGACAACAGCAAGGGAAGCAGCCCTAGTTTTCTCCCCTTTGTCGACCATACTTCTCCTGTAGGGGGAAGATGATGTATTTTTCTCCAAGAGTGGGAGTTGGTTACATCAGACTCATGAGTGCTAAACATTGTGAGAAAAGGATATGCTCTCCCTTTTCAGGAGTTTCCTCCTCCCATCCCTCCCCATCCCTTGTTTTGTTCAGAAGACCATCTCCTGTGGACAGGAAATTCAGACCCTATTGTCAAAAGGTGCGGTGGAGTTGGTTCCAGAGTAGGAAAGGGGGTCAGGGTTGTTATTCAAGATACTTCCTGATCCCCAAGAAGGACGGTCGTTTGAGACCAATCCAAGACCTGAGGATTTTGAATTGGTTCCTCAAACAGGAGAAATTCAGGATGCTGACTCTAGCGCAGGTACGTCTGACATTGAACAAAGAGGATTGGATGGTGTTTGTCGACTTGCAGGATGCGTACTTTCATATCCCTATACTCAAGTCGCACAGGAAGTATCTCCGGTTTGTGGTGGGGTTGCAACACTACCAGTTTGCGGTCCCCCCTTTTGGTCTTACTTCAGCACCTCGAGCCTTCACAAAGGTGATGGCAGTGATGGCAGCAAGTCTCAGAAAGGAAGGGATATCGGTATTCCCTTACCTGGACGATTGGTTGATCAAAGCCAAGTCTCCAGAGCTTGTGTTGTGTCACTTGCGGATGACAACTCAGTTGTTGTTCAGGCTGGGTTTTTCAATCAATGTACCCAAATCTCACCTGGAGCCCCTCAACGCCTCCTGTTCATAGGGGCAGTGCTGGACAAAACATTGAATCGGGTCTTTCCTCTGCCTCAGCGGCTCCAGGATATTCAGCATGGATTCCAATGTTTCAAAATGTAGCGGTTGTTCCAGTCCTCAAGGTCTTACGCCTGCTCAGTCTGTTCGCTTCTTGCATTCTGTTGGTCACTCATGCACGTTGGCACATGAGGGCTCTCCAATGGTGCCTCCGCAGGCAGTGGTTTCAACACAAAGGGGATCTCGACACTACCTTGATGTAGTATATAAACAAGCAAGGAGGAGTAGGGTTGTATCTTCTCTGCAGAGAAGCTCTGCGTCTCTAGTCCTGGCTTCAGGATCATCGATTTGCTTGTTAGCAAATCATCTGGCCGGGGTGCTCAATGTGCGTGCAGTCTCTCTGTCGGCTCCTTTCGGCTGATCACGAGTGGCGTCCCGATCTGGTCCTGCACATTTTTCGGATGTGGGGCACGCCGGTGATAGATCTGTTTGCCACTCGGGAGAATGCGCACTGCCCGTCATTCTGCAGCCTCCAGTATCCGGTGCAAGGAGCTTTGGGGGATGCCTTTCAGATCTCTTGGTGCAACCAGTTGATTTACGTGTTCCCCCCCCCCCATACCCTTGATTCCTCGGGTGCTGAGGAAGGTTCGCCAAGATCGGGCTCAGGTTATTTTAATAGCCCCAGATTGGCTAAGAATGGAGGTACACGGACCTTCTCCAACTCTCGCAGTGCCCTCCGTTCTGTCTCCCTCTCAGGGCCGACCTCCTCTCGCAGGGGCAGGTTCGACACCCCCACCTCCAGAGCCTGCACCTTCATGCCTGGAGATTGAACGGGGCAACCGGAGTTCCTTTTCTCTCCCACCAGATGTAGTGGATGTTATTTTATCGGCCAGGCGACACTCCACTAAGGCCATTTATGCCGGTAGGTGGACAAAATTCGTGGCTTGGTGTGGAGAAAAGCATATTGACCCTTTGAAGGCCCACCTTTCTGAAATTCTATTATTTGCTTTGGACTTAGCAAAGAAGGATTATGCAGTGGCTATGGTGAAGGGTTATTTCGCTGCTCTGTCAGCCTTTCTTTGCCTCCCAGATCAGTGCTCATTGTTTAAATCACCTATTGTAGTTAGGTTTCTAAAGGGTTTCCTCCCACTCCTTTTCATGTGCCTCAGTGGGACCTCAATCTTGTTTTGACCTTTTTAATGGGGTCACCTTTTGAGCCCATGCACTCTTGCCCATTAAGGTTTTTAGTGCTTAAAGTTTTTCTTGTTGCCATAACCTCTGCCAGGCAGGTTAGTGAGCTCCAAGCTCTTTCTGTAAAACCCCCCTTTACCTTGTTTTTCCCAGATAAAGTGGTGTTGAAAACCAGGGCGGCTTTCCTGCCAAAAGTTGTCACTCCTTTTCATATAGGGCAGGATATTACCCTTCCTTCTTTCTACCCTCCTCCTCACCCCTCGAAGGAGGACGAAGGCTTCCCCGGTTGGACCCTAAAAGGGTGCTTAGCTTCTACATTGAAAGGACGATGGACTTTCGCCTGGAAGATCAGCTGTTCATGGGGTACGTTGGACAGAGGAAGGGCAGAGCAGTCCATAAAAGAACTATCTCCAGGTGGGTTCTCCTTTGTATCCTGATCTGCTACTCGTTGGTGAAAAAGGTTCCCCCTGAAGGTATCAGAGCCCACTCTTCCAGTGCTAAGTCTGCTACTTCGGCCCTGGCAAGAGTGGGGTTCCAGTGGTCAATATTTGCAAGGCGGCAACTTGGGCGTCCCTCCATACCTTTGCAAAGCATTACTGCTTGGACTCTGAGGTTTGGAGGGACGGCCATTTTGCACGATCTGTCTTACAGGATTTCTTGGTGTAATCAGACAGACACCCACCTCCAAGTGCGGTACTGCTTTGGGATTCTATTCATAAGGTGAGGAATCCACAGGTAGTTTGTATCCATCAGAAGAGCAAGTTACTTACCTTCGGTAATGCTTTTTCTGGTGGTTACAATAGCTACCTGTGGATTCCTCACAGTCCCACCCGCCTCCCTGTTGCCTGTCTCATTGCACTTCGATTTGTGGTTGTATAAATGTATGTATATATTGATTCTTTATATATATATATATATGTTCGATGGCATGTGTAGCTGCAGATACACATGCTGTGCACATCCCTCCATCTAGTGTTGGGCTCGGAGTGTTACAAGTTGTTTTTCTTCGAAGAAGTCTTTTTCGAGTCACAAGATCGAGGGACTCCTCCCCTTTCGGCTCCATTGCGCATGGGCGTCGACTCCATCTTAGATTGTTTTCTTTCCGCCATCGGGTTCGGACGTGTTCCTTTTCGCTCCGTGCTTCGGGTCGGAAAGTTAGTTAAAATCTTGGAAAATTCGACAGTATTGTTTGCGTTCGGTATCGGGTTAGTTACAACAGATCGACACCGAATTTTGAAGAGCTCCGGTGTCCCTTCAGGATTTTCGATTCCCCGGCAGGGCCTGGTCGGCCCGACCACGTGCGTCTTCAAGGCTAATGGAACGGACCCCATTCCGCTTCTGCCCCGAATGTCACAACAAGTATCCTTATACAGATCAGCATCTGGTCTGTAATTTGTGTTTGTCTCCAGAACTCAAAGAGGATACCTGTGAGGCCTGTCGAGCGTTTCGGTCGAGGAAGACGTTAAGAGACCGAAGAGCAAGAAGACTACAAATGGTGTCGGCGCCAACAGGACAAAAACACTTGGATGAGGAAGAGGAAACCTTTTCCATCGAGGATTCGGACTCGGACGAGGTCGATCCCGAACAGACGCCAAAAACCGTGAGTAAGACGTCAATACACAAAACTCAAGGAAAAACCACTAAAGCCCAGGGGACGCCACCGCCAGCAGGCCATGGCTTAACCCGAAAAATAGGTGACTGACCATCGGCACCGAAAAAGGGCACGCATGTGTCAAAGTCATCCGACTCCAGTCGCGATACCGGCACAGAGCAGACTCGACCCCGAGAAACCGGGTCAGAGCAATCTCGGCACCGAGAGGGCAGCACTGAAACGAGTCGGCACCGAGAGATCAGTACGCTGAAGCTCAAGAAAGGGTCGTCGGAACCGAAAAAGACAGCCGAAAAAGTTTCCATACCGAAACATCCGGCCTCGGAACCGAAATCAAGTTCCTACACAGAGGAACAGGGCCTGTCCTCACAAATGCAAGGACACAGATTCGGACAAGAACTAGAGACCATAGAGCCAGATTACACTCAAAGAAGACTCCACATTCAAAAATACACAGGGAAGATCAGTACTCTTCCCCCAGTTCGAATGAAAAGAAAACTTGCCTTCCATGAGAAAGACAAGCAGCCACAGGCAAAGGTGGCAAAACAAGTAACCCCGCCCCCATCTCCACAATGCTCACCACAACCATCACCGGTAGCCACTCCACCAATGATGCAGTCCCCAACTCATACTGGAATAAGTCAAGATGATCCCGACGCATGGGATCTTTATGATGCGCCGGTATCAGATAATAGTCCAGACTGTTATCCAGCCAGACCGTCACCACCTGAGGACAGTACAGCCTACACACAGGTGGTGTTAAGAGCAGCGGCGTTTCATAATGTCACCCTGCATGCAGAACCTATTGAGGATGACTTTTTATTTAACACGCTATTGTCCACACATAGCCAGTACCAAAGTCTCCCTATGCTACCGGGAATGCTGAAACACTCCAAACAAGTGTTTCAGGAGCCTGTGAAGGGCAGGGCCATTACTCCAAGGGTGGAGAAGAAGTACAAACCGCCACCAACAGACCCTGTGTACATCACGTATCACTTAACACCAGACTCAGTGGTAGTAGGGGCAGCTCGCAAGAGAGCGAACTCACACACTTCAGGAGACACACCACCTCCAGACAAGGAGAGTCGCAAGTTCGACGCTGCGGGGAAAAGGGTCGCGGCACAAGCAGCCAACCAATGGCGCATTGCCAACTCACAGGCCTTGCTGGCTAGAT
Source organism: Pleurodeles waltl (assembly GCF_031143425.1). Taxonomy (NCBI): domain Eukaryota; kingdom Metazoa; phylum Chordata; class Amphibia; order Caudata; family Salamandridae; genus Pleurodeles; species Pleurodeles waltl. Next base: position 725,873,831 of record NC_090449.1, read on the forward strand.
ATGATAGGGCTCATTGGGACGAAATGCAACATTTCATTGAACACCTGCCCAAAGAGTTCCAAAAAAGAGCACAACAAGTGGTGGAGGAAGGCCAGAGTATCTCAAACAATCATATACGGTCAGCAATGGATGCAGCGGACACAGCTGCTAGGACTGTAAATACAGCAGTGACAATACGGAGACACGCATGGCTGCGTACATCAGGATTCAAGCCGGAAATACAACAAGCCGTGCTGAATATGCCATTTAACAGACAGCAGTTGTTTGGGCCGGAGGTGGACACTGCTATCGAAAAACTAAAAAAAGACACAGATACGGCCAAAGCCATGGGCGCACTCTACTCCACACAGAGCAGAGGCACTTTTCGGAAATTACAGTTTCGAGGGGGGTTTCGGGGACAGAGCCCAGAACCCTCAACCTCACAAACAAGGCCCACTTATCAGAGTCAATATCAGCGGGGAAGTTTTTGGGGACAATATAGAGTGGGACAGTTCCCAAAGAGTAGAGGGAAGTTCCAGAGTCCCAAAACTCCACAAAATAAACAGTGACTTAAACGTCACAAATCCCCAACACATAACACCAGTGGGGGGGAGACTAACCAAGTTCTACAAACACTGGGAGGAAATAACAGACACGTGGGTCCTAGCCATTATCCAGCATGGTTATTGCATAGAATTTCTACAATTCCCTCCAAATGTCCCACCGAAAACACACAACATGTCCAAACAACACATGGAACTCTTACAACTGGAGGTCCAAGCGTTGTTACAAAAAGATGCTATAGAGATAGTACCAATTCATCAAAGAGGAACAGGAGTTTACTCCCTGTACTTTCTCATACCCAAAAAAGACAAAACTCTAAGACCTATATTAGATCTCAGAACACTAAACATCTACATCAAATCAGGTCACTTTCACATGGTGACACTGCAAGATGTGATCCCACTGCTCAAACAACAAGACTACATGACAACACTAGACCTAAAGGATGCATATTTCCATATACCTATACATCCTTCCCACAGAAAGTACTTAAGGTTTGTATTCCAAGGAGTACATTACCAGTTCAAAGTGTTGCCATTCGGGATAACAACAGCGCCAATAATTTTTACAAAATGCCTGGCAGTAGTGGCTGCTCATATCAGAATGCAGCAAATACATGTGTTCCTGTACCTAGACGATTGGTTAATCAAAACCAATACGCAACAACGGTGTTTACAACACACAAAGTATGTCATAGAAACCCTTCACAAACTAGGTTTCTCACTCAACTACAAGTCACACCTACAACCGTGTCAAATACTACAATACTTAGGAGCAACAATCAACACAACAAAAGGGCTTGCCACTCCAAGTCCACAAAGGGTACAGGCATTTCAAAACGTAATACAAGCCATGCACCCAAATCAAAAGATACAGGTAAAATTAGTGATGAAACTACTAGGCATGATGTCCTCATGCGTAGCCATTGTCCCAAACGCAAGATTGCACATGCGGCCCTTACAACAGTGCCTAGCATCACAATGGTCACAGGCACAGGGTCAAATTCAAGATCTAGTGTTGATAGACCGCCAAACATACACCTCGCTGCAATGGTGGAACATTATAAATTTAAACAAAGGGCGGCCTTTTCGAGACCCAGTGCCTCAATATGTAGTAACAACAGATGCCTCCATGATAGGGTGGGGAGCACACCTCAACCAACACAGCATCCAAGGACAATGGGACACCCAGCAGAGACAGTTTCACATAAATCACTTAGAACTACTAGCAGTATTTCTAGCGCTGAAAGCATTTCAACCTATAATAACCCACAAACACATTCTTGTCAAAATGGACAACATGACAACAATGTATTATTTGAGCAAACAGGGAGAAACACACTCAACACAGTTGTGTCTCCTGGCACAGAAAATATGGCATTGGGCGATTCACAACCACATTCACCTAATAGCTCAGTTCATACCTGGAATTCAAAACCAGTTAGCAGACAATCTCTCTCGGGATCATCAACAGATCCACGAATGGGAAATTCATCCCCAAATACTAAAAACTTACTTCCAAAAGTGGGGAACAAAAAGAAAACGCAAAATGCCAAAACTTCGCATCCAGGTACCCACAAGCTCACTCTCACGGCAATGCGTTATGGATGAGTTGGTCAGGGATATTTGCATACGCTTTTCCCACTCTCCCACTCGTTCCATATTTAGTAAACAAATTGAGTCAAAACAAACTCAAACTCATACTAATAGCACCAACTTGGGCAAGACAACCTTGGTAAACAACACTACTGGACCTCTCAGTAGTGCCCCATATCAAGCTACCAAACAGACCAGATCTGTTAACTCAACACAAACAACAGATCAGACACCCAAATCCAGCATCGCTGAATCTAGCAATTTGGCTCCTGAAGTCTTAGAATTCGGGCACCTAGACCTTACACAGGGATGTATGGAGGTCATAAAACAAGCTAGGAAACCAACCACAAGACATTGCTATGCAAATAAGTGGAAAAGATTTGTTTATTACTGCCATAATAATCAAATTCAACCATTACACGCATCTGCTAAAGACATCGTCGGCTACCTACTGCATTTACAAAAGTCAAAGTTAGCTTTTTCATCCATTAAAATACATCTCACCGCAATTTCAGCTTATCTGCAAATTACGCACTCAACTTCATTATTCAGGGTACCAGTCATAAAAGCATTTATGGAGGGTCTGAAAAGAATTATCCCACCAAGAACACCACCAGTTCCTTAGTGGAATCTCAACATTGTCTTGACACGACTTATGGGTCCACCTTTTGAACCCATGCACTCATGTGACATACAGTACTTAACATGGAAAGTAGCTTTTCTAATAGCTATCACATCTCTCAAAAGAGTAAGTGAAATACAAGCATTTACTATACAAGAACCCTTTATTCAGATACATAAACATAAAGTAGTTCTACGAACAAATCCTAAATTCTTACCTAAAGTCATATCACCGTTCCACTTAAATCAAACAGTGGAACTCCCAGTATTCTTTCCAGAACCAGATTCGGTAGCAGAGAGAGCATTACATACATTAGACATTAAAAGGGCACTAATGTACTACATAGATAGAACAAAACAAATTCGCAAAACAATTGTTTGTTGCATTCCAAAAACCTCATACACGGAATCCAATATCCAAACAAGGCATTGCCAGATGGATAGTTAAATGTATTCAAACCTGCTATATAAAAGCAAAAAGAGAACTGCCTATTACACCAAAGGCACACTCAACTAGAAATAAAGGTGCTACCATGGCCTTTCTCTGAAACATACCAATGACTGAAATATGTAAGGCAACCACATGGTCTACGCCTCATACATTTACCAAACATTACTGCATGGATGTGTTAACAACACAGCAAGCCACAGTAGGACAAGCAGTATTACGGACTTTATTTCAAACAACTTCAACTCCTACAGGCTGAACCACCGCTTTGGGGGAGATAACTGCTTACTAGTCTATGCACAGCATGTGTATCTGCAGCTACACATGCCATTGAACGGAAAATGTCACTTACCCAGTGTACATCTGTTCGTGTCATGAGACGCTGCAGATTCACATGCGCCCTCCCACCTCCCCGGGAGCCTGTAGCCGTTTTAAGTTGAGAAAATATTAGAATTATACATATGTAACTTTGTAAATATATTATTTTTAAACACATTATGTACATACGTATTTACTCCATTGCATGGGCACTATTACTATATACACAACTCCTACCTCACCCTCTGCGGGGAAAACAATCTAAGATGGAGTCGACGCCCATGCGCAATGGAGCCGAAAGGGGAGGAGTCCCTCGATCTCGTGTATCTGCAGCTACACATGCCATTGAACAGAAAATGTCACTTACCCAGTGTATATATGTTCGTGGCATGAGACGCTGCAGATTCACATGCGCCCTCCCACCTCCCTGGGAGCCTGTAGCCGTTATTAGTTGATAACAATAAACTTGTACATTTGTAAATATATATATCACTTTTAGACACATTATGGACATACATACTTACTCCATTGCATGGGCACTATTACTATATACACAACTCCTACCTCACCCTCTGCGGGGAAAACAATCTAAGATGGAGTCGACGCCCATGCGCAATGGAGCCGAAAGGGGAGGAGTCCCTTGATCTCGTGACTCGAAAAGACTTCTTCGAAGAAAAACAACTTGTAACACTCCGAGCCCAACACTAGATGGCGGGATGTGCACAGCATGTAAATCTGCAGCGTTTCATGCCACGAACAGATGTACACTGGGTAAGTGACATTTTCCATATCTATCTATCTATATATATATATATATATAGTTTTGATTATGTTGCTTCATGAATTCTTTATGTATATATGTAGTTATTGGAGTCATTGTGTAGTCGGTTCTCACCTGTTCGCCTCAAAGGCACGTAAAAAATGGGTGAAACTGACATCAGCATGCCGATGAGGACCTCTTATTGGCACAGTGACATCACACGGAGTCGCGTGGAGCCGTGCAATTGTGACGTCCTTGTCGACGTAGAGAGCTGGGAAGAAGATTTTCCATCGGATGCTGGCGCAAGGGTGAATTCATAAGGTGAGGAATCCTCAGGTAGCTATTGTATCCACCAGAAAAAGCGTTACCGAAGGTAAGTAACTTGTTCTTTTTTCCCCACAAAATCGAGAAGGGTCCACGAATCCTGGGAAATATTTTTTTTTTTTTAAAACCTGTCTCCCACGCTTGTTTCTATTTCAGCCCCCTGGTGGGCCAGGTCCCGAGGGATATTTAAAAATAAATAATGGGCACAAGTGCTCATGCGGCCCTCCACCCTAAGGAAAATTTGGCTCTTGGAGACTGCCCCTTCCCCGGGACTTATACAATAAGAGGATGGGGGTCTGTGCAACCACCCTCTGGAGGACTACAAAGGCCTCGGGGACCACCACCTCCTCAGGGCTTGGCCTGGAACTAAGAAGGGGCGGCTACGCAGACCCCCCTCCTGATTTACAAATTGCCCCAGGGACCACCACCTCCTCTTGGCACAGTGCTTGTTAAAGTGGGAGGGGTTGCCTTGCGGATCCTTTCCTGGGCCGTTTTCGACACTGGTGACCTCCACCTCCCTGGGGTTGGCCCTATTCTAAAGGGAGGAGGGGGGTTGCGCGGTCCCCCTCCTGGAGCCATTAATGGCCCTGGGGACCGCCGCCCTCCCTGGCCCGGATCCCTTTGTCCTGTGGTGCCCACCCTTGGGACATAGTTTGCTGTTGCTTGGCGGGACCGATCACACCTCCCAACAAGCAAGAGCAAATTGTAAATCTGCTTCCAGTGGGCCGGAGCAGGACAACTGGGAGTGGACTTCATCTGTTTTCCTGCCCTTTTTTAGGCCGAGCCTAGGCAGCATGCATGTGCTGTCTTCAAGTCATGCTGTATCTCCTTTATGAGCTTGAGCACGCTCATTATTATTTTTTGGTTCTTTTGTGTGCCGTTCTGAAAAACTTGCTCGTCAGTGGTGCATTGACTCTTTTTGTCCCTCCTTTTGGTGTGTGCTTCCCTCTCATGGCCACTGGCCCTATTATATTGACTTGTTCCCTCCTGTCAATTCAGGTTAGTTTCAGCGCACTGTTTTAAAAAAAAAAAACGTCTCGGTTCATGTTTTTGGAATGTGGTGTCTGAATATGGTGTTTGTGTGTTTATCGAGCGAAACATGCTCAGCTGACTGCTTCAGCAGTTGCATTTTGCAACCACATGGTAGTGTGTGTTTGCGGGTATAAAGAAATATATGCTTTTGAAGCCCATGCAGCTTTTGTTTAATCAGCACGGCCCCTGCTTTATCGACGCCGCGCTTTGTGTCTCTTACTTATAAAAAAAAGATGCTTCCAGTATCACCTGGTCTTGACCCCTTGGTAGGGAGCCAGAGGGGGCTTCCGGACGATTAAGTGAAAATTATATTTTTGATTTTTGTTTCAGCTGTTCCTTGATAGATGCTTTCCTTACAGAGGCTCTCAATACCATTGATCACATGTTCACTAAATAAACTAGTCAGGGGTGAGACATGAAACAGCCAGTGCCCGTGTTCTCATGCTGTGCTTAAAATAGATCTTATCCCGGCACTACCTCCGCTTAGTCACACGTTCATAAGATGTGACACTTGTATACAATTCTTTGAAGGTGAGGGCTTTATGGCGATAAAAACACAAAAGCAAATGGTGCAGTCCTGCTTCCATGCCACGTGCCATACCTCTTCTTCGTCAGGATTGTCTACGACCTGGAGGACTCTTTTTTTTTTTTTTTTTTTTATTAAATTTTTTTGTATTTTTTTTTTATGACCGCTTTTGTTTGCCCCTCCTGCCCTCCCTTTGTTAATCTGTGCCCGCTCTCCCGCCTTGTTTAGCGATCCGGTGGCATGAATAGCCTCCACGCTTACACTGTGTCAATAAAAACACCACATTCCACAACAACTTAAGCTTTGTGCTATTTACTTACAATTTTCTCTTAATTTAATTCACTACTAGGTTTGGGTGCCATTTACATTAGGTAGTTTATGATTTGCAAAGCTTACAAGTGGTCCCACGCCAGGTGTGCCACTAGCAACCGTTCTCGATTTTAGGCCATCAGCACATTGCGTGCAGTGGCTTTCCTAATCAGTTGCGTATTGACACCAATGAACGTAGAAGATTGTCCGTTCTCTCTTTTAGTTGCCTCGAACGTCTTATCTCCTAGCAAAAAAACAAGCGTCTTGGAGTCATGGTTTTGGTGAGGTTAAGACGCTTCTGAGTCAGTGAGGCAGCCCTCAACAAGGCTGCAAGGTGTCCTTGAGACTCCATTGCTCTGAAATCATATAGGGCATAATTTTAAAATACTCCAAGCCAGCATGTAGCGCATCGTGCTTCAAAATGGAAGGAATGACGCTGCTCTTGACTACCCTTATAATCTGCAGGATTTGCTTGAGCTGCTCACGGAGCTGTTTATAGGCTCCTTATATATCCCCACAACACTGACTCCTGGGAGAGAATAGAAAAATAGCACACACAGGCATGTTCAGAGATGTTCAATTATCCAAAATAGAGAGGTAGAGGAAATACCACTGCCCGAGTTCCCTAATCAAGCAATAAACTGTAATACACCAAAGGTGGGGCCGGTATTTTGATTCACACTATTAACCCTGGTCTACCACCAATCATCTAACTAACCCCATATTCTCTTTATGGACAGATAACCCTCACCCACGTAATTGTGGCATGCTTCATCCTCTGTCTGTCCGTTCCATCGGGTTGAGGTAATACTAACCCGGTGACCTCAGCCTTGGCTAAAGAAAATACATTTTTTCCTGGGGGAAGGGAGTTCGAAATGAAGTTTCTCCTGGTAGTTTAGGGAACCAGTCTCAAATAAAACTGCCTCTCTGCATATCTGGGATGTCTCCTTTATTCATGGATTGCTCAGGGTAGGGTTAAAAACTTTTTGCTTCCAAAGTGTGGACCAACCACTGGGTGTTCTGGTTCATCAATGAGATTGACACACCCACACTATTCCTTATGCTAACATGTTTGGGACCTCGTTTTGGGCTCATTACCTGGAGTCCTAACTGTACTACCCCTTTCAGGACTAGGGTCCAGGGCCTTCGCCATGGCTGGTTAGTCAGTAAGGTCCCTACAGTCAGTCTCACATGTCAAACTATGCATGCAGAAGGTAAGACTATTTCTCACCATGTCCTCTTTTAGTGACCTGGAAAAAGGCACGAAGTGGTAGTAGATTGAAAAGTGTTCATAAAAACAGCTTTTCACTCAGGGCCCATCTATGTGAATCACACTTTTTATCTGTGATGAGCAAATCGCACAGTGAGAGACAAAGGCAGACAAGGTGAGAAAACTGCGTGTAATCTAAATAGCAGTAATAGTGCTCATAGTATGATGGTGATTGCACTGCACACTAAGACACCAAGCAATTGTGTGTTCCACACTTACCCTCCACTAGTCAGGGCTGGTCACCATCAGTCAATAACTAACAGCTGAATTTCTGTGGTTCTGTATGTGTAAATTCAGAACCTGTCTATACCGTCCCTGTAACCTTTGTTTTTTCCAGTGAATTTCTAAGGTTTTTTTGGTGTTCTATTTCATAACTGTGTAGCTACAATTAGGACGTAGTTTCCATAGGAAAGCGTTTTTTGACTTGCCTATAACTTTGATGCCATTTGACAAATCTTCACAAAACTTTCCGAAAAAGGTGTCCTACTGTGTCTTATTGCACATTGTAAGTGTTGGGGTGATTCGTCAAGCGGGGGCTGAGAAGAAGGGGGTGTCAAAAGTATGTTTCCCATGTTAATTCCCAGAGGGATTTTAAACACGACTGCAGCCCGAACTGCTGGCCAAAATCACACCAAATTTGGCAGGAAGCGTGCTTTTTGTGATTTGGTGTAAATCCGTTAAGTAGTTTTAGAGAATTTGAAGGAAAAAGAAATCTAGATATCTAGGGACACAGAGGCTCCACAGATCCCAGAGATCTTGTAATGAGACCAGGAATTGTTGGCAGCCATTTTGGGACTCTGCTTCAGCGGAATCCCAAAAAAAAGTAAAAAAGAAAAGGGGTAGAGTAGAAATACCTTAACCCCCTAGCCTTGGTGCTGTGATCTCCCTGTGAAGACCAAGTGCCTCAGGAGCGGTACCCTCCAATGCCCAACTTCTGGCAGCACTGACTCTGGGAATATGTAAAACACCAGAGTTTCGGAGTGGCCAGATGAGGGGAAGGGTTTTGGGAGGGTCCTGTGAGGAGGGAGACCGTGAATAACAAAGCACGTTGATTACTGCTTGGTCTGGTTCTAGAGTTTAGCTTAATCATGAATATATTATCTTTCTAGAACAAGCCTTACCTGTAAGGGATATAAAGACGCAGTGTACTTTCATTCAGCAACTCATTCTCTCAGCCACAGTCCCCCAAGAATGTGTTGAACAATTCTGTATGGTTCATATCACTTGAATGTTTCACTTTTAATAAAACTTCTGGGTTCATAAATTGTTTGGAGCGGGAACTTTTTGTTACCTTTCATTAAAACTCTTGATTACACCAACTTTGTGTCTTTGAGCGAGTTAAACAAAAGCACTGTTGGTTAAGAGAAGCATTCCCTTTTCAGAGTCTTATACTGTAGTGCCATTGTTTTCATAAATAAAAAATTCCAATCACCTTGTTTAACTAAGGGCTTTTTAAAAGTTGAAATGCTCTGCTGGTTTCAGAGTCCTGGGACAGCAGAGTCCAAGTGCACGTGGCTGTTGATTTCACTAAGGTTCTCAGATCAATTCAAGTGCTTCAAATAACATATGCCAGACTAGCGGTATTATTGCACAAAGTTTCTGTCGCCACAAAAGAAGAAAACGCTTTACAAGCACAAAATAAATTGCTGCCCTACTGTGATTTCTGCGGTCAATGCTGCTTTCAGGGTAAACACAATCACAAGCATCTGTTGATGGGCGTGGCCCTGTTTATGCTTGACCGTGCCCATCATGGCAGTTTGAGAGTTTACAACTCTTGTGGCCACAAGAGGAGACTTGTATCTGTAATATGAAAGGGACAAGTCAGCTAAGGCACTTAATACGAACAAGATTGCGCATTTGCTAAACAAGGTGGGACTTGCTCCAGCTTTTTACGTCTAGACAACAAGTTCACTGCAATAAGTCTGTTTATGACCATTTAGTATGTACATTAAGTGTAACCTTGGACATGTACATAACATTTGATCTTGGAACAGTCTGTATATTAGTTCTTGCGTTAGCCATACTATGTATACACTTGCATTACAATTGATCTGGAAGTCTTTCTGTTAGTCTCTGTGGTCTCATTCATACATGTACTGCGTGCAGTCACAAGGTATTATTGCCACACAGTCCAGCCCATAACTAACCATGAGGTTTATATGATTGCAGTATGATGCAGACCCCAAGAGATGGGCTAATCATTCACGAGACTCCTGGGACCCCGCCAGGGCAAAAAAAGCATTTTTGAAAAACAAATGTAGAAAAAAATCGCAGAGGATCAGCCGATCAGCAATAAATTGGGGGAGAAAAAAAAAATGAAGAAAAAAAAAAGTGCGGTCTCTCACATTTGTTTAAAATGTAGCCCCCTCCTAGGGCTCATTTGAGTCCCTGAGACTGCCACCTCCCTGGGGCTTTACTGTAAAGTTTTTGGGTTCGTAGGAGCCCTGGGGACCACAAACTCCCGGGCTTTAGTTAAAAAATAAAAAATAAAAAAAGTGGAAAGGTGGGGGAGGGGGTTGGTACGAGCAGACCCCCTTCCTGGGGCTTTTGCATCCCCCGGGGACCACCACTGCCCGTGGCTATTAAAGAAGATAAGTAGTAGGGGACCAAGTGGACCCCTGGGGGCCACCACTTCCCCTGGGCCCGCAATCACATTGGCAAAGTTACAGATACTCAAGCTCGTTGGAGACATTTTCTCAGCTTCCTTTATGCAGCTATAGAGTAGGAGATGCACTGTACATTAACCCAACCAGGTAACACTTGCCAATTAGCCAGTAGAAAGTACTCCAGTTGGGTAGACTTTTTGCACAGAACCGTGGCTTTTTGGATAAATACACAGGGCATCAGTCATTCTGGCATGATACTCAGTTCACAGTATTTAAACCTCAACTCGAAGCAATCACAGATCTAAGTAAAGCAGGTCCCAAATTGAAGCTCCACTTTTGTAAAGTACTAATTATCCTAACTTCTTGCACATGGCCAAGGCAAGGCAAGTGTGTTTTATCTGCATTTCCACCTTGAAAAGTTATCTAATCCTTGATGGAGGTGTTTGCATCTTTGCTCTTTCAAGCTCAATATCTCATGTAGTGACTGTGACAAGTGGTTTCTTAGTTGTCTGCTACTGAAACCAGAGATCGTGTTCTCCCTTTCATAAACTACAAATATATAAGATGGTCTAGAAGCCCTGCTCATTTGCCCTACCACATATTCATTAGTGGTATGCAACGTCTTCCTGCCCATTTTCCAGGATGATGGGCAGCTTACTACAAGGCCCCCCAAACACATCTAACGGGCCCTGTGGTCAACCTCCACTGCAGCTAAGGTTGTGCACGGCGGTTGCTGGATTAACAAAGTATTTAACGTTACTTAACGTTTATAAAAAAATAAAAATAAATAAAAGTAGTAATTCACTGAAAAAATTGAAGGTTACAGGGACGTTATAGTTCTCACATTTCAAATGTACAAAACCGTAGAAATTCAACAGTTATAGTTAGTTATTTTAAGTAACTGTAACTCATACCCTAAGGTAACTACACAGCTAACTGTAGCTTGCACCCCTACCATTCACTGCTTATGACTTCACATATCACAACACTCATGACCTGTTCTATGACATCACGACCTATTGTCGAGAATGGCGTGGGTTGGCCGGAGGCAGCCAACCACACGCTACGCTCTGCTGTTGGTCATGCTTGACGTGTGGTTAGCCGCAGGGCCTATCTTGCAGCCAGGCCCTGCTTCCAACTCCCTGCAGGCATCCAGCTCTATGCGAGCACAACCTTTGGCCATTTACAAATGGGGATTGGCCACAGGGCTTTGCCTACCTCCAGGCTCTGCGGCCAAACCCCCACAAGGCTGGCCATCCCAACACACCACCTTTGGCGTGCACAGCATAGGGTTGGCTTTTGGGACTCGGGGACCCCATCCCCTGGAGCAAAGGGTACATATTAACAGGAAGGGGGCTTGCAGCCCCTTCCCCGGCCCTTGATTGGCCCCAGGAACCTCATCCCCCGGAGACAGTTAAAATAAAAAGGTGAGGGGTGCTGTGCAGCACCCCCAAGCCTTAAAAAGCCCTGGGAGACTCTATCCCTGGGGCCAAATACAGTAAGAAATGTCCCTCTCCAAGCCTTCTTGGGCCCCAGGGATGCCATCCCTTAGGCCAAAATTTAAGTGCTGGTGGAGTGGACCCCCCCTCCCCAACCCTTATTGGGCACCCCCATCCTCTGGGCCAAACTAATAAAAACGGGAAGGGGGTCGTCTGGGCCCCCTCCCTGAACGTACAAATGCCCCTGGTACTTCATCCCCTGGGACCCTTTTTTTGTTTAAAAGTGAAGGGGGGGGGTTGCATGACCCACTCCCCAAGCCTTCTCAGGCGGGGGTGGGGGGGTTGCATGGCTCACTCCCCAAGTCTTTTTAGGCCCTGGGGACCCTATCCCCTAGGGCAGAGGAATTAGTAAAAGAGTAGTGGGTGCATGCACCGTCCTCCATCTCTATGCCTTAGTAGACCCTGGGGACCCCAGAGCCCCAGGGCTGAAATGTTAATAAAAGGGGAGGGGGAGGCAGCATAGCTCTCCTCCCTTTTAATTAGAATCACATCCCCGGGAGAGGGACTCCCTGGTCTTGTAAAGGCTCAAGAGTAGGGCCACCCCCCCATCCCATTAATTAAAGAATGCAGCCCAAGGGGATGGGGTTCCCGGTGGCCAAATGGACTAGAGGGGGCAGGCCTTACTGATGACCCCCTCTCCAAATATGTATATGAAAAAAATGGCAGCCTTCATTTATTTTATTCTGTTTGTGCCACAATCCTTTGGGAGTCCAATGTGATTGTGGCAAAAACTGCAGATTTGATTGTTTAGTTTAGTTTACTGAATTTTTAGAGTGCATGGCTACCCGGAGGCTTCCCAGCGCTGAAAGTAGACCACCAAACTGTTAAATGCATACGCTAAGAATAGCAACGTCTTCATTTTCCTTCGAAAGGAGGATTCCAGATGCTCTTGACGAAGTTTCAGAGGGGATGAATTCCAAAGGTAGGCAGCTTTAACAGCAAAAGAACTGCCTACCCATTTTGCTTTCTTAAACCGAGGGATATTAAACAGCAAGGTGGTAGAGGATCTAAGTGCCCTCTGAGGGGTCTAAGGTGTTATAAATTTCCTGAGAAACATCGGACCCTTAATATGAAGGGCTTTATGTGCCATGAAAATAGCCTTAAAATTAATACAGTGTTCTATGGGAAGCCAGTGGAGCGAGGCCAGTGCTGGTTTAGCAGAGAGGTGTCTGGAAGTGGAAGCAAACTGGCAGCAGCATTCTGCACAACCTGCAATCTCTTTTTTACGTAGGCAGGAGAGCCCAGAAAAAGAGTTCCTATAGTCTAGATGGGATAATATAAGGGCCTGAATGTTGAGTCTTTTGGCGAAGAATAGAAGAACTTTAAAAATCTTTCTAATGGTTCTTAGTAGGCCAAAACAGGTTGCGGCCAACTTTTTAGAATGGCAATCCATTGTGAGACGGGAGTCTAACCAGAAGCCTAAACATTTAATGTCCTCCTCAGGCGGAGGAAGGTCTTTTAGACCTTCCAATACCAGGGCTGGAGACTTGAGAGAAAAGTTCCCAACTAACATTACTTCTGATTTATCATTATTAAGTTTAGAGTTGGCCATCCATCTAGCTACATCTGAAAGACAGGAGGATAGATTGGCCTGTTCTGCATTGCCAGTGGTGAAAAGAGAAACTACCAACTGAGTATCGTCCGCATATGATACCAAGTAAAGACCATAAGGTTCCACAATATTAGCCAAAGGGGACATATAAATGTTAAAGACAAGGCTCAGCAAGGAGCCCTGAGGAACCCCACAAGTGAGGGAAAATGTGTTAGAAAAGAAAGAACGATCAAGAACATGGAAGGTCCTCTCTCTCAGAAAGGGGGATAACCACTTGAAGGTGGTGCCTTCAATTCCTATTAATGATAGTCTTTGAAGTAATAGATTATAGTCTTTGAAGTAATATATATTTTGTGGCCCCAGTGGGGGCCCCTCTGGTTTCTCCACCAACCCCATACCACCCCTCCTGCCCCATCAACCCCCAATCAGTGGGTTCTGAGGGAGGGGGGCAGGTATCATTAACCTTGCCCCCTTATATCATTGTTCATTTAAAAAAAGTTCAGGACTGGGGTCTAAGTTCCTGGGTCCAGTGGTGACCTGCCAGTAACATTTTTCTCATATAACTAGCAGCCAGTCATAGTGCTCCCACCAGCGGGAGTCCGACTTTCACGGAAGCGAGTTGGCCCAAGAGGAAAAATGCATCCTGGACCAATCTGAATGCTCTCTAAACTGAGAGCCTCTTGCGGACCGAACTGTCCAGATACACAATATTATTTTAAGTCTTAATTTCTCAAAAACCAATGAATGGATTTACACCAAATCACCAAAAGCACTTCGGGCCAAGATCTAGGTTCCTGCTAAATTTGGTGTAATTCCGTTTAGCAGTTCTTGAGGTAGCACTGCCTAATGAAGTCTTCCTGGAAAGTTTCAATGTGATACGTCAAGTGGGGACCGAGGAAAAAAGGTGGGTCCCAAAAGCAAATAAAGGCCCCCTCTATGCACTGCTAATTACCTTGCTTATTACATCACTCATGATATCTATGACATCCTTAATATTACTAAACGTTGTTACTGAACATTTCAAGGCTGCAGGGATGTTATAGTGGGATACTGAATACACAAAAAAACCTTAGGAATTCACTAAAAGAAAAACAGAAGTTACAGGGACATTATAGTTAGGTTCAGATTTCCCCAACCACCTCCTTAAATATACTATTTTGTTGTTAAGGCATAATTGTGTTAAAAGCAATGTGTAGTAAAGGCTTTGTTGTTGCAAAGACTTTGTTGTAAAGGCTGTCTCTTCTTGCAACAGCAGGGCAGAATCTTGCACCCAGACCTGCACAATTTGCATCTCCTTGCCTGGAGATTGAGCAGCAGGAGTTGATCTCCTTTAGCCTTCCTCCTGAGGTTGTTGTCTTTCTGTCGGCAAAGCATCCCTATACAAAATCTACCAGTTGTTTGGAAACAATTGTGGCTTGCTGCAGCATCTGATAAATTAACCACCTACAACCCATGTTGTCTGAAGTCTTTTGTGGGTACCACAAACTCTTAAAGTAGGTAATTAGTCTGCCCTCTGCTTCGATTGGCTGGCTTTGTCACTCTAATTGCTTCTTAATTCATGGTTTTTCTTCTTGTTGTTTGTCCCTCCCCTTGAATATAACTTTTACCATTCTTTTCCCTGGCTCACTTGTATGTTTTGACTGCCCATTTTTAGGGAGTGGCTTTTTAGGTTGTGTGTGCAAGCACTCTGGTCTGTTAACCATGCCCAGCACTATCACTTGTTCGTGGGCGTGCCTTTCAAAAATATTTTGTTATCCTTGGTAAATACTTTACATTCGTCCCTCCTTGGGACGGTTTGGTTACTGCCTTGGACATTGACCCTGTCCACAGATAATTGCACGATTGCCGATTTGTTTGACTGCGAGCAAACTTCTTTTTCCTTTTGTGTGTCTCCTTCGCGCTCATGCTCATGGTGGCCATGGCACTTTGAATCGGCTTGCTTATGTCAACTGTTTTACTTTTCATTTTCAATTTAAGTGGCAAGAAAAGTCCAGTTAGACATTTACAACGTTAAGCGCTCTAACTCGAGCAAACTCAAGACCAATTGCATTGTAAATGCTTGTTTCCTTTTTCCTTAAGCACTGGTGAGATTATGTTTTTGTGTTTTCTAGCTCTTGCTTGGAAGCTTCTCTCCCACCAAATACCCACCCCTCCAGCTCCCTTTTGATCCATCCCTCTTGTGCTGCTCTCGTGCCCTGCAATCCTTTGGTACTTCGTGTTGATGTCTCTCCTGTGCTGGCTTCCTCTCCTCCTCCCACCCGGCTGTTTTTATTTCATTCCTCCTCCATTCCCTGCTGCTTTTTCTCTCCTACTCTTCTGTTGTTCCTCCGCCACTCACAAGCTGTTGCTTTTTTTTTTTTTTTAAGTTCCTGCCGGGTGGTGTGCTACATGAAGTGGTTTTGTGCTCTTTAATTTTTTTTTTTATTTACTGATCTAAGTGGCATCCACCATCCTAGATGTGTCCTTAAAACAAAGGTGTTGTTCTTTCGGCATCAGCAAAAAGCATAGTTCTGCAAGGAGAAACCTACTGGTATTTCTGCTGTTTGCAAAATACTTTTTAAAGTTAACTGCCAAGTTTCTAATAAATATTACCCATTTCCTTTACTCCTCCCTGTCATAACTTTGTTTCCAGTCACCTGTATGCTATACATATAAACAGGATAGGGAGTTATCTGAGTCTCATTCTTTCTCTCGCTTTTTAGGCCTATATCTGTTTTCTTAACTTGACATTGTGATTTTTCTTTTGTAGTCAATACAGACAACTTTATGTGGTTATTCAGTAGCATAAGAAATAAGTTTGCAGAAGGATGATCTCTCCTTTTTCTTTGGTGAAAATTTGCCTGTTTTATTACCAACTTACAGCTCCCTTTAAAAAAAAAAATATTCTGACTTCCTAGGAGTACAGAAGGAGGTCTGGTGGTCCCCGCAACATCTCTACAGGCTCCAATGTGGTTATGCCCAAGAGGTAGTTATACACTGCTCAAATCAGTTCCTTTGTGGATGGTCATCCGTCCTATCCTTTTCCCCCTCCTTTTAATGTGGGTAGACCCTGTTCCTGGTGACCTAACTTAATTCATTGCTCTATCTCCCTGTTCCCTTCTTGTGGACCACCATCCCCTTCCCCATTAAGGTTACTTTGGCTGGACTTTTGCAGGTATTTCATCATGAACAACTGCATCTTCCACCTATTGTTATGTATGTGCTCCTAGGGTTTACCCCTGGATTTTCACCACAAGCCTCTTTGGTGTCTTAGGGCTTGGGGGCAAAATTCTTGTGTATGCATTTGCAAATAAAGACATACAAGTTAATCTGTCGACAGAAGGGGTGGACACAGTCGCCAGTCGTTAACAGCAACTGGTGTTGCTTATCTCACGCCTCTCTGATGGAGATGCCTTCAGCATTTTTTCTCCACAGCCACTTAGGATCACAAAGGTCCGCCACAGTACCTCTTTTCACTGGGAGGTTTTAGTTCTCCCTCTATTTTCTGTAAGTCTCTGAGCCACTATTTACTCCACAGCTGCTGCTCTTTCACCACAGGAGAGGCGGAGTACTCACTTGCTTGATTATTCAAGCAAACATTTGCTCCCACATTCACAATCACCGAATGGGCCTTTATTTTGCTGATCCAAAACCTACCATTGTTAGCTTACGCACAAGGAGAAGTACTTGAACCCATCTCTGAAAAAATAAACCCCTTCATGTTCATGAACTTTCCATTAAGGTTAACCATATAATTACTTTGTCTTCTAGATATCGTTTGTGAAGCAATATTTAACAATTTACATGCCATATTTAATATATCATAAAGCACTGAATGATTAACAATGGGCATGTAAACAGAGGCCAATTCCATGTTCCCTCTGGCTTCTTCTTCAGAGCCAGAGCTGGTGGAGATTTCCGCATTGGTGTCACCTGCTTGCCTGAGCTTGCAACACCGTTCCCTCTCTCACCTCTACTCCCTTCTGAACTAATGTCACTGCCCACCTTCTCAGAGTAACTGCAGACCTTGATGGACGTCTGTAGAAGGGTGGCGGTCCCTGCCGTCGTGCCCTTGGGTCCCATGGGTCTGGTCGCAGAACCCTACGGCCTTATCTTCAGGATCACCTTCATGCTATACACATTCTATATGACACTGTCCCTGTGCTTTGTGCCTCTTCCATGCCCACTGACGTTGACAATGGTGTCAGTGTAAACTTCAGCTCCGGTCAGGCTTGACCCTACGCTAAGTCCAACATTGGCATCTGACTGTGCCACAGCCCAGCCTGACTCCACTTATAACGCCCTTATCGGCATTGATGACTGCTTCAACGGGGCACTGCAAACTTCACTTGAATCCCTGTTGCCGGTCATAATCTGTCACTTGAAGAAAAAGGCATTCTGCAGTAAACACATTATGCCTATAACAAGTTATTGTGGCTTATTTGGATGCCCAATGCCAGGCTGGAGGCTCTGGGCTGCCTTGAGGAGTGTTCACCCTCCAAGAGTCCAGTGGGCTGTACAGAACTCCCCACATTGATATTGACTTATTGCCATGATCAGTTCCCCCAGGAAAGTCAGCTTTTCATCCTGTCTTTAGGAACATAGCGGAGGAACTTCTCCTCGTCCTGCCACAACCTCCAGTGGAGTAAAGAGCCACTATCCTAATGGTTATCCTGCAGGTGGAATAGTTCACTTCAAAAACGTTGTTTACATTCAACATGGCTCTTTGTAACTCATTGAAGGACCACTGGGGAAAACCATCTTTGTTCCCAGTGGTTAAAAGGGGCATTGCTCGCCAGTACAGACTAATACCAGGTGATCTGGCTTCCTACCCTCATCCATATTCAACCCTTTAACTTACTCTTACTTTTTCAGCCAGTAGCTTATACCCTTTGCTCCCTTAACACCGCAAAATGCAGATCAATAAAAATTCACACAAATTGATAAAACTAGAGTAAAATTAAATAAACAAAATAACACCAAGTTGACAAAAATCCACTCAGGTGAGTCCCGGGTTATTAATTCAGAAGTTCTTGAGTTGAAATAGCAGCAGGACGCACTAAGTGCCAGTGATAACCAATGGTTATGGTAAAACAGAAATAAAGAACAACTGGATGATGACCACTGTGGAGCATGGGTCCGGTACACTAGCCTGGATTGTACTGGTCAGAGATTTTACCTTTTGACTTTAGTCCCTTAAGTCACATTCCACCAGAGGAGTACACTTGTACAGGTCTTCAGCGGAGCCACTTAGGGACTTACAGGGTGGCAAGCAGAGGCCTGGCCCAGGTCCAGTTGCAGTTGCTACTGGTCAGCTTGCCTGATGTTGGCACAGGGGCTGCGCCCTCTAACAGTGCCGAAGAGCTATTGTAGAAGTAACGGGACAAGTCTGATTACTGAGGATATTCAAAGATGAGGAATCCGCTGGCAGAGTATCCACCAGATCGTTGTCAAAGGTAAGTAACTTTTTTTTCCAGTTAAGAAAATTCTGTACAAAGACCAGTTCCAGATGATGATAGCTGTCAGATAAAGAGTTCTTAAGCTGTGCACAGGCATTCATCCCTGCCTGTTGCACCACACCCTAGATGTAATTTCACTATTAGGAGGAGCTGAACCCCTGTCTGAAAAACTAAACCCCTTCATGTTCATAACCTTTCCATTATGGTTAACTATATAACAATGTCTTCTTGGTATCGTTTGTGAAGCAATATTTAACAATTTCCATTGCATACTTAATATATCAAAAAGCACTGAATGATTAACAATGGCCATGTAGACAACAGAGTTAAAGACATTTATATTACTATACGAAAAGACATAGATCCATATTTGTCAAATGAACACGTGTGAGGGGTGAAAACGGTGTTGGTGCTAAACATGACAGCCCAAAATCATGATCAATCAAGGATGCATTATATTATATTATATATATATATATATATATATGTTCGGTGGCATGTGTAGCTGCAGATACACATGCTGTGCACATCCCGCCATCTGGTGTTGGGCTCGGAGTGTTACAAGTTGTTTTTCTTCGAAGAAGTCTTTTTCGAGTCACAAGATCGAGGGACTCCTCCCATTTCGGCTCCATTGCGCATGGGCGTCGACTCCATCTTAGATTGTTTTTTTTTCCGCCATCGGGTTCGGACGTGTTCCTTTTCGCTCCGTGTTTCGGGTCGGAAAGTTAGTTAGAATCTCGGAAAAATCGTCGGTATTGTTTGCGTTCGGTATCGGGTTAGTTACAACAGATCGACACCGACTTTTGAAGAGCTCCGGTGGCCCTTCGGGTTTTTTTTGATCCCCTCGTCGGGGCCTGGTCGGCCCGGCCACGTGTTTCTTCAAGGCTGATGGAACGGACCCCATTCCGCTTCTGCCCAAAATGTCATAACAAGTATCCATATACAGATCAGCATCTGATCTGTAACTTGTGTCTGTCTCCAGAGCACAAGGAGGATACCTGTGAAGCCTGTCGAGCGTTTCGGTCGAGGAAGACATTAAGAGACCGAAGAGCAAGAAGACTGCAGATGGCGTTTCGAAGAGGAAGAAGAAAGCTTCTCCATCCATGAATCGGACTCGGACGAGCTCGATCCCGAAGAAACGCCGAAAACCGTGAGCAAGACGTCGAAACATAAAACTCACGAGAAGACAACAAAAGCCCAGGGGACGCCACCGCCGACAGGCCATGGCTTAACCCGAAAAATAGGTGACCGATCATCGGCACCAAAAAAGGGAATGCATGTGGCGAAGTCATCCGACTCCGGTCGAGATACCGCCACACAGCTATCTCGGGCCCGAGACAGCAGCTCCGAACAGATTCGGCACCGAGACAGTGGCACTAAAATGGTTCGGCACCGAGACACCACGACGCCGAAAATAAAGAACGTTGCCTCTGAGCCCAAAAAGGCGACCGAAAAGATTTTGATTCCGAAACATCCAGCCTCGGAACCGAAAACAGGTTCCTACACAGAGGAACAGGGATTGTCCTCCCAGATGCAAGGACATAAGTTCGGAGAGGAACTTCAATCTGTTGAGCCAGACTACACTCAAAGAAGGCTCCACATTCAAAAAGACACGGGGAAGATAAGCACTCTTCCCCCAATTAAGATAAAAAGAAGAATTGCCTTTCAAGAAAAGGACAAGCAGCCACAGGCAAAGGTGGCAAGACAAACAACTCCACCACTATCTCCACCACCATCAGTGCACACATCACCGGTAGCCACTCCACCACTGATGCAATCCCCGACTCATACTGCAATGAGTCAAGATGATCCTGATGCATGGGACCTTTATGATGCTCCTGTATCAGATAGCAGCCCAGACTGTTACCCTACAAAGCCGTCGCCACCTGAAGACCGTACATCCTACACGCAGGTGGTCTCAAGGGCAGCTGCGTTTCATAACGTCACTTTGCATTCAGAACCAATTGAGGATTACTTTTTATTTAATACACTCTCCTCCACTCATAGTCAATACCAAAGCTTACCTATGCTCCCGGGAATGCTAAAACATTCAAAACAAATATTTCAAGATCCTGTTAAAGGCAGAGCCATAACTCCAAGGGTGGAAAAAAAGTACAAGCCACCACCAACAGACCCTGTTTATATTACGCAGCAATTAACACCAGATTCTGTGGTTGTTGGGCAGCTCGCAAGAGAGCAAACTCTCATACCTCGGGAGATGCACCACCTCCAGACAAGGAGAGTCGCAAATTCGATGCTGCGGGTAAAAGAGTTGCAGCACAAGCAGCAAACCAATGGCGTATTGCCAATTCACAAGCACTTTTGGCAAGATACGATAGAGCTCATTGGGACGAAATGCAGCATTTCATAGAACACTTACCCAAAGAGTTCCAGAAAAGGGCACAACAAGTGGTAGAAGAAGGACAAAGTATCTCCAATAATCAGATACGGTCATCAATGGACGCAGCAGATACAGCTGCAAGGACAGTAAATACTGCAATAACAATAAGGAGACACGCATGGTTGCGTACGTCAGGATTCAAGCCGGACATACAACAAGCCGTGCTGAATATGCCCTTTAATGAACAGCAGTTGTTTGGGCCGGAGGTCGACACAGCTATTGAAAAACTCAAAAAAGATACTGATATGGCGAAAGCCATGGGCGCACTCTACTCCCCACAAAGCAAAGGCACATTTCGCAAGAAACCATTTAGGGGAGGGTTTCGAGGTCAACCTACAGAGGCCACAACCTCACAAGCAAGGCCCACGTATCAAAGCCAATACCAGCGGGGAAGTTTTCGGGGGCAATATAGAGGGGCACAATTCCCAAAAAATAGATGGAAGTTCCAAAGCCCCAAAACCCCTCAAAACAAACAGTGACTTCCAAGTCACACATCCCCAACACATAACACCTGTGGGGGGGAGACTAAGACTATTTTACAAACATTGGGAGGAGATAACAACAGACACTTGGGTACTGGCAATTATCCAGTATGGTTATTTCATAGAATTTCTCAAATTCCCTCCAAACGTACCACCGAAAACACACAATATGTCAAAAGAACATATAGATCTTCTAGGACTAGAAGTTCAGGCATTACTACTAAAAGAAGCAATAGAATTAGTACCAGAACACCAGAAAGGAACAGGAGTTTACTCTCTGTACTTTCTCATACCCAAAAAAGACAAGACTCTGAGACCTATATTAGATCTCCGAACATTAAATACCTACATCAAATCAGATCACTTTCACATGGTGACATTACAAGACGTAATCCCACTACTCAAACAACAAGACTACATGACAACACTAGACCTAAAGGATGCATATTTCCATATACCGATACATCCTTCACACAGAAAGTACTTAAGGTTTGTATTCCAAGGGATACATTACCAATTCAAGGTGTTGCCATTCGGAATAACAACTGCGCCAAGAGTTTTAAAAAAATGCCTAGCAGTTGTAGCTGCACATATCAGAAGGCAGCAAATACATGTGTTCCCGTACCTAGACGATTGGTTAATCAAAACCAACACACTAGAAAAGTGTTCACAACACACAGAGTATGTCATAGAAACCCTCCACAAACTAGGTTTCACAATCAACTACACAAAGTCACACCTTCTGCCGTGTCAAACACAGCAATACTTAGGGGCGACAATCAACACAGCAAAAGGGATTGCCACTCCAAGTCCACAAAGAGTTCAAGCATTTCACAATGTAATATAGGCCATGTATCCAAATCAAAAAATACAAGTCAAAATGGTGATGAAACTCTTAGGCATGATGTCCTCATGCATAGCCATTGTTCCAACGCAAGGTTGCACATGTGGCCCTTACAACAGTGCCTATCATCACAGTGGTCACAGGCACAGGGTCAAATTCTAGATCTGGTGTTGGTAGACCGCCAAACATACACCTTGCTTCAATGGTGGAACAGTATAAATTTAAACCAAGGGCGGCCTTTCCAAGACCCAGTGCCACAATATGTAATAACAACAGATGCCTCCATGATAGGGTGGGGAGCACACCTCAATCAATACAGCATCCAAGGACAATGGGACACTCACCAAAAACAGTTTCACATAAATCACTTAGAACTATTGGCAGTATTTCTAGCGCTGAAAGCATTTCAACCCATAATAAGCTACAAACACATTCTTGTCAAAACAGACAACATGACAACGATGTATTACCTAAACAAACAGGGAGGCACACACTCAACACAGTTGTGTCTCCTGGCACAGAAAATATGGCATTGGGCGATTCACAACCACATTCGCCTAATAGCACAATTTATTCCAGGAATTCAGAACCAGCTAGCAGACAATCTTGTTCAGGATCACCAACAGATCCACGAATGGGAGATTCACCCCCAAATACTAAATACTTACTTCCAGAGTTGGGGAACACCACAAATAGATCTATTTGCAACAAAGGAAAACGCAAAATGTCAAAACTTCGCATCCAGGTACCCACAAGATCAGTCTCAGGGCAATGCGTTATGGATGAGTTGGTCAGGGATATTTCCGTACGCTTTTCCCCCTCTCCCACTCCTTCCATATCTAGTAAACAAGCTGAGTCAAAACAAACTCAAACTCATACTAATAGCACCAACATGGGCAAGGCAACCTTGGTACACAACACTACTAGACCTCTCAGTAGTGCCTCATGTCAAACTACCAAACATACCAGATCTGTTAACGCAACACAAACAACAGATCAGACACCCAAATCCAGCATCGCTGAATCTAGCAATCTGGCTCCTGAAGTCCTAGAGTTCGGACATTTAGACCTTACACAGGAATGTATGGAGGTCATAAAACAAGCTAGGAAACCTACCACTAGACTTTGCTATGCAAATAAGTGGAAAAGATATGTTTATTACTGCCATAATAATCAAATTCAACCCTTACACGCATCTGCCTAAGACATCGTAGGATACTTACTACATTTGCAAAAATCAAAGCTAGCTTTTTCTTCCATTAAAATACATCTTACAGCAATTTCAGCTTACCTGCAAATTACGCACTCAACTTCTCTATTTAGAATACCAGTCATAAAAGCATTTATGGAAGGTCTAAAGAGAATTATTCCACCAAGAACACCACCAGTTCCTTCATGGAACCTCAACATTGTCTTAACAGGACTCATGGGTCCACCTTTTGAGCCCATGCACTCTTGTGAAATGCAATACTTAACATGGAAAGTTGCATTTTTAATTGCCATCACATCTTTAAGAAGAGTAAGTGAGATTCAAGCATTTACCATACAAGAACCATTTATTCAGATACTCAAGCATAAAGTAGTTCTACGAACAAATCCTAAATTTTTACCAAAAGTCATATCACCGTTCCACTTAAATCAAACAGTAGAATTACCAGTGTTCTTCCCACAGCCAGACTCAGTAGCTGAAAGAGCACTACATACATTAGACATCAAAAGAGCGTTAATGTACTAAATTGACAGAACAAAACTAATTCGCAAAACAAAACAATTATTTATTGCTTTCCAAAAAACCTCATACAGGAAATCCAATTTCTAAGCAAGGCATTGCTAGATGGATAGTTAAGTGCATTCAAACCTGTTATCTTAAAGCAAAAAGAGAACTGCCTATTACACCAAAGGCACACTCAACTAGAAAGAAAGGTGCTACCATGGCCTTTCTAGGAAATATTCCAATGACAGAAATATGTAAGGCAGCTACATGGTCTACGCCTCATACATTTACCAAACACTACTGTGTAGACGTGCTAACAACACAGCAAGCCACAGTAGGCCAAGCAGTACTACGAACATTGTTTCAGACAACTTCAACTCCTACAGGCTGAACCACTGCTTTTTGGGGAGATAACTGCTTACTAGTCTATGCACAGCATGTGTATCTGCAGCTACACATGCCACCGAACGGAAAATGTCACTTACCCAGTGTACATCTGTTCGTGGCATTAGCCGCTGCAGATTCACATGCGCCCACCCGCCTCCCCGGGAGCCTGTAGCCGTTTAGAAGTTGATCTTGAACATCTGTATATTTGTAAATATATATATTAGTTTAAACTACATTATGTACATACGTATTCACTCCATTGCATGGGCACTATTACTAGCATATACAACTCCTACCTCACCCTCTGCGGGGGAAAAGAATCTATGATGGAGTCGACGCCCATGCGCAATGGAGCCGAAATAGGAGGAGTCCCTCGATCTCGTGACTCGAAAAGATTTCTTCGAAGAAAAACAACTTGTAACACTCCGAGCCCAACACCAGATGGCGGGATGTGCACAGCATGTGAATCTGCAGCGACTAATGCCACGAACAGATGTACACTGGGTAAGTGACATTATATATATATATATATATATATATATATATATATATATATATATATATATATATATATATATATATATGTTTGATGGCATGTGTAGCTGCAGATACACATGCTGTGCACTGTTCCTGCCATCTAGTGTTGGGCTCGGAGTGTTACAAGTTGTTTTTCTTCAAATAAGTTTTTTCGAGTCACGGGACCGAGTGACTCCTCCCTTTCGGCGCCATTGCGCATGGGCGTCGACTCCATCTTAGATTGTTTTCTTTCCGCCATCGGGTTCGGGCGTGTTCCTCTTCACTCCGTAATTCGAATCGGGACAACATAGAAAAACATCGAAATCCGTCAGTATTGTTCGCGTTCGGGACCGGTTTAGTATAAATACATCGGCACCGTCAACAAGACCGCTTCGGCGGCCCTTCGGGGCTTCCGCACTTAACCGAGGCCTGGTCGGCCTGACCACACCCGTCGTCGAAGACTCATGGACCGGACCACCTTCCGTTTCTGTCCGACGTGTCACGCCAAGTATCCTTATACAGACCAGCATCGGGTCTGTAACCTGTTTTCCACCCGAACACAGAGAGGATACTTGTGAGGCCTGCAAAGCTTTTCGATCCAAGAAGACCCTAAGAGATCGACGCGCAAGACGTTTGCAGATGGCATCGAAGCAGACCCAACACCTCGACGTCGAGGAGGAAGAAATTAGAATTTCCATCAAAGGTTTGGACTCGGATGACGCTGACGGGGATCGGCCACCGACAGCGGCGCAAAAAGTGAGTACATCTGCCCCGTCCCAGACCCAAGGTCAGATAAAGAAACAAAAGGGATCGGGGACGCCACTGCCGGAAGGCCATGGCTTGACCCACAAAAAAGGTGGTGACCAAATACCATCATCGGCACCGAAAAAGGCCAAAATAATGCCGAAGTCTTCTGACTCGGGTCGAGAAACCGGCACCGAAAAGAGTCGACATCGATTGGTCAAGTTGAGCAAACCTCAGAAAAGCCTCTCTGAGCCAAGACCGACAGTATCCATCGGGGTTTCGGTACCGAAAAAAATGGCTTCGGAGCCGAAAAAGACTTCCTATACGAAAGGGCAGGGGCTCTCTAAACAGCTCAAGGAAAGGCCCAGATTCGAGCAGCAACTGGATTTGGAAGAGCTTGACCAAACTCAACCAAGACTACAAATCCAAAAAGACACAGGGACAATACAAACCATACCTCCGCTCAAGTTTAAGAGAAAACTGGCTTTTCATGACACTGAAATGCAACCAAAAGCCAAAGTGGTTAGAGAAAAGTCACCACCACCACATTTCTCACCACAAACGTCCCCACTTCACTCTCGCCGCAACTGTCACCAGTGGGTACACCAATGACATAGTCACCCACACATACTGGGATGACGCAGGACGATGGGGACCCCTGGGATCTATACAACCCACCAGTTTCGGACAACAGTCCTGAGTGTTATCCTTCAAAGCCTTCACCTCCAGAGGATAGCACGTCTTACACACAGGTACTGGCCAGAGCAGCAACATTTCACAATGTTACAATGCATTCAGAACCAGTGGAGGATGACTTTCTGTTTAACACTCTGGCATCCACGCATGCTTCATATCAAAGCCTGCCAATGTTACCGGGCATGCTTAAACATGCACAACAGGTTTTCCAAGAACCAGTAAAAGGAAGGGCCATCACGCCAAGGGTGGAGAAAAAATATAAACCGCCCCGTCAGACCCTGTGTTTATTACACAACAGCTCCCTGTGCATTCAGTTGTAGTGGGGGCTGCAAGAAAGCGGGCAAATTCAGTCGTCAGGGGATGCGCCACCCCCTGATAAAGAAAGCTGTAAGTTCGACGCGGCAGGGAAAAGAGTGGCATCGCAAGCGGCCAGTCAGTGGCATATCGCCAACTCACAAGCCCTCCTTGCCCGTTAAGACAGAGCACATTGGGACGAGATGCAGGATATTATCCAACATCTGCTAAAGGAGCATCAAAAACATGCTCAACAGGTGGTGGAGGAGGGACAGGCCATCGCCAACAACCAAATCCGCTCTGCACTACTGTAGACTCTGCTGATACAGCGGCACTGAATGTCAATATAGCAGTTACCATCAGAAGGCATGCATGGCTGCGAAGTTCTGGTTTTAAGCCAGAGGTACAGCAGATGGTATTAAATATGCCGTTCAACCAACACCAACTATTAGGGCCGGAGGTGGACACCCCGCAATAGAGAAAATGAAAAAGGACACAGCCAAAGCCATGGGCGCGCTCTATTCTTCTTAATACAGGGGAACATTTAGGAAGCCACAGTTTAGGGGAGGGTTTAGACACCAACCCTCAGAGCCATACACCTCCCAAACAAAACCTTCTTACCACAGTCTCCGTACCAGAGAGGGGGGTTTTGTGGTTCCTACAGAGGACAGTTCCCAAGAAGAAGAGGAAAATGTCAGCCTGCCAAACAGACACCTAGTAGCAAGCAGTGACTTCAATGTCACACTCCCCCAACACACATCACCGGGGGGGGGGGGGGGTGTTAACAAAATACAACAATTGGGCATTACCACGGACACATGGGTTCAATCAATTATCCAACATGGTTACTTCATAGAATTCACAAAATTCCATTCAGATGTTCCCCCAAGAACGCACAAGATGTTTGTACAACACTTAGACCTGTTACAAACACTACTAGCAAAACAAGCCATAGAACTAGTACCTCATCACCAGAAAGGAACAGGGGTTTACTCCCTATATTTCCTTATTCCAAAAAAAGACAAAACGTTAAGGCCTATTCTAGATCTCAGAACGTTAAATCTCTTCATCAAATCAGATCATTTCCACATGGTAACACTACAGGACGTAGTTCCCTTACTAAAACAAGGGGAATACATGGCAACACTGGATCTAAAGGATGCATATTTTCACATACCCATTCATCCATCTCACAGGAAATACCTCAGGTTTGTAATACAAGGCAAACATTACCAATTCAAAGTGTTGCCCTTCGGGATAACAACAGCACCCAGGGTATTTACAAAATGCCTAGCCGTAGTAGCAGCTCGATTAAGGAGACATCACATGCACGTATTCCCGTATCTAGACGATTGGCTAATAAAAGCCAACACTCAACACCAATGTCAAAATCACACGCAATATGTAATAGATACTCTACACAAACTAGGGTTTTCTATAAATTAACACAAATCTCACTTACAACCATCCCAAACACAGCAATACTTGGGAGCCACACTCAACACACAAAAAGAAATTGCCACTCCAAGTCCACAAAGAGTTCAATAGTTTCAAAATATAAGATCAAGCATGCAGCCAAACCAACAATACACGTTCATATTTGTAATGAAACTACTAGGCATAATGTCCTCATGCATAGCTATTGTCCCAAACGCAAGATTCACATGCCGCCTTTACAACCATGCCTAGCAAAACAATGGACGCAGACACAGGGTCAACTCCAAGATCTAGTGTTGATAGACCTCCAAACACACTCTTCGCTTCAATGGTGGAACCCTGTAAATGTAAACAAAGGGCGGCCATTTCAAGACCCAGTGCCTCACGCCATTATCACAACAGACGCCTCCATGATTGGGTGGGGAGCACACCTCAACAATAACAGTATACAAGGTCAGTGGGACAGTCAAGAAAAACAACTTCACATAAATCTCTTAGAACTGCTAGCAGTCTTCCTAGCACTAAAAGCCTTTCAGCCCCTTCTAGTCCACAAACACATTCTTGTCAAAGCAGATATGTCAACAATGTATTATTTAAACCAGTGGTTCCCAACCTTTTGACTCCCTTAGGACCCCCACTGAATCACTGTTGAAAGCCGGGGACCCCCAAGCAATTTGTACAATTTAAATTTCAAGAATTAACAAAATTATTTGCAAAAAATACACAAACAAGAACCCACCAAACAAATACTTAAATTACTAAAGATATAATTATTTTATTTTGAAAATATGCACAAAAAATCAAAAGATTTTAATGGGAAGTCGATACTGCATCTCGATGACTAACTTTTCAATATTTGGTTTTATGTAGGGAAGCAGAATCCTCTGGTCAGATTCTACATTTCCCAAGCCATTTGTTTCTATTTTTAGGTACATAAGATCTAAGAAGCTTTTTCACATATATATGTGGTGGGGAAAGGAAGTAAAACCATAAGGGCCTCTCTTCTCTCCATAACCTCTCTGTCACATGTAATTCATTTGTTTAATAGCACCTCTCATACCACTGTAGGGTGTCGGAGCGCTTTACAGTGGACTACAAAATGTAGTATTCCCATGTCATCTATACTGGTAGGCATTTTGTAAGCGTGCTTAGTTTGGAGATGTGCAAACTCGGGATTCAGAACATAACACTGTGGTTAGCGTTGACTTTAATAATAAGAATGTATGCCTATGCAAGCAAACATTTTTTAACACAAATTGCTAATTTCTGCCAGGCGGGTTGCATGCAGCTCTTTGACCGCAGTTCATAGCTCTCTGTGCTACATTACGATTGTAATTTATGAAATGCACAGTGACAAAATAATCTGTCACAAAAGCAGTAACCCACTGTGCTGTGCACATAAAATATTGTTCTTTGCATAATGTACGTTCTTTGCAGCAGGCATGTTAACCCTCTGTGCTACCTTAGCTGAGTCAGAACTATCACTAGTCAAACCTCCAATCTCTCTCCTGCAGGAACATTAATCATATGAGTTCTCTTGACCTTTTTATTTTTTGCGTGAAAGTTGGTGGATGAATTTGAAGTGCTTTCTAAACTGCTGCATAAATAAAGTAATGAATAGAAAAACACGCTTGTGTTTCTGGGAGGCCCCAGCTGGAGAGGTGTCTTCCTGCCAGCTCAGGCCTGCGGACCCCCTGGGAATGTGTCACGGACCCCTGGGGGTCCGCGGACCACAGGTTGGGAACCACTGATCTAAACAAACAGGGGGGACACACTCGTCACAACTGTGTCTCCTAGCACGAATTCACAACAACATTCGCCTGATAGCACAATATATACCAGGCATTCACAATCAGTTAGCCGACAATCTCAGTCGAGATCACCAGCAAACTCACGAGTGGGAAATACATCCCCAGATTCTACAAGATTACTTCTACCGCTGGGGGACACCAAACATAGATCTGTTTGCAACAAAACGCAAAATGCCAAAACTTTGCGTCCCGGTACCCACACCCTCAGTCCAAGGGCAATGCTCTATGGATCATCTGGTCAGGGATATTTGCTTACACTTTTCCCCCTCTCCCTCTCATTCCTTTCCTGGTCAACAAACTGAGTCAAAACAAACTCAAACTAATACTTAAAGCACCAACGTGGGCTTGCCAACCGTGGTACACCACACTGTTGGACTTCTCGGTAGTACCGCACATCAAAATACCAAACAGACCAGATCTGTTAACACAACACAAACAACAGATCAGACACCTAATCCAACATCGCTCAACCTAGCAATCTGGCTCCTGAGTCTTAGAATTTCGCTATCTAAACCTTTCAAATGAGTGTATGGAAGTCATTAAACAAGCAAGGAAACCAACAACAAGGCATTGTTATGCTAATAAATGGAAAAGGTTTGTTTTCTACCTTCAAGCAAATCAAATCACGCCGTTAGAGGCCTCCATACAAAACATTGTGAGTTACTTACTACACTTACAAAAAGCAAATCTCGCTTTTTCTTCCATCAAATTTCATCTCACTGCAATATCTGCTTATCTGCAGATTAAACATACAAAGTCACTTTTTAGAATCCCAGTTATTAAAGACTTTATGGAAGGACTAAAAAGGATCATACCTCCAAGAACCCCACCAGTACCCTCGTGGAATCTTAATATTGTACTTACACGACTCATGGGTCCAGCATTTGAACCCATGCATTCTTGTCAAATCCAATTCTTGACTTGGAAAGTAGCTTTTCTAATAGCCATCGCTTCACTACGAAGAGTTAGCGAAATACAGGCGTTTACTATCCAAGAACCTTTCTACAAATACACAAACATAAAATAGTTCTCCGTACAAATCCAAAAGTTTTACAAAACGTCATATCACCGTTTCATCTAAACCAAACCGTTGAACTCCCAGTCTTCTTTCCACAACCAGACTCGGTTGCAGAAAGAGCACTGCATACATTAGACATAAAAAGAGCGCTAATGTATTACATAGACAGAACAAAAGCATTTCGTAAAACTAAACAGTTGTTCGTAGCTTTCCAAAAACCCAATGCCGGTAACCCTATATCCAAACAGGGCATAGCCAGATGGATAGTCAAATGTATTCAGACCTGTTACCTCAAAGCTAAAAGAGAATTACCCATTACATCAAGGGCACACTCCACTAGAAAGAAAGGTGCCACAATGGCTTTTCTAGGTAATATACCAATGACAGAGATTTGTTAGGCAGCCACTTGGTCTACACCCCATACATTTACTAAGCATTACTGTGTAGATGTGTTAGCAACACAACAAGCCACAGTAGGACAGGCTATATTAAGAACATTATTCCAAACAACTTCAACTCCTACAGGCTAACCACCGCTTTTGGGAGGATGACTGCTTTGTAGTCTATGCACAGCATGTGTATCTGCAGCTACACATGCCATTGAACGTAAAATGTCACCTACCCAGTGTACATCTGTTCATGGCATGTTGCGCTGCAGATTCACATGCGCCCTCCCACCTCCCTGGGAGCCTGTAGCCGTTTTAGTTGCATTTAAATTGTATATATGTAAATAAATATTCCTTTACCACAAACTATGTACATACATATCTACTCCATTGCATGGGCATCTTTAGTATTCTTATTCTACCAACTCCTACCTCACCCTATGCGGGGAAAACAATCTAAGATGGAGTCGACGCCCATGCACAATGGAGGTGAAAGGGAGGAGTCACTTGGTCCCGTGACTCGAAAAGACTTCTTCGACGAAAAACAACTTGTAACACTCCGAGCCCAACACTAGATGGCACACACACCCAGAACAGGAGGAGGCCTTCGAAATCCTCAGAAGCAGATTGCCGGACTGCCACTGCCTTCGGCCATGGTCGGATCCAAAAATCTTCAGAAGCCACGCCTTCTGGCTTGGCAAAGAGAACAGCCAAGATGTCCTCTGCATCGATCTTCGGCTCAGTAACATCACAGGCACCTTCGGGATTGAGCAGATCCATTGAACTGAGCCCCTTGGCACTGAGCAAAAAAGCCTCCATAGCCACTTCGGAGCCAACAGCTTTGATCCGGCCAAAGACTTCGGTACAGAAGATCCACAAAAGAAAAACACTCAGAAGCAGCAAAAGCAATTGGACATTACTCACCACCACACAACGTGGTAAGTTTCGTCACCCACAATTCAGGGGAGGCTTCAAACCATCCTCTACCGAGCCTTCTATCTCTTTAACAGACTAGGCTCCCATTTCTACAACAGAGGTTCCTTTACAGAGGCTCAAACAACGGAGGTGGAGGGAAGGCATCTACTTCCAGAGGATCTGCCTCCACTGCACCCAGTGGCTAGCTACACCTTTCTACTAGAGGGAATACCCAAAAACATCTAACCACAATGGTCCAATATATCACCACAGACCAGTGGGTTCTCTCAGTTATCCAACATGGTTATTGTCTGGAGATCACTTCCATTCTACCAAACATTCCTCCTCGTACTCACAAATTCTCACAGGAACACCTTACTCTTCTCAAAGAAGACATACAATCCATTCTTCTCAAAGGGGTTATAGAACCTGTCCCCTTCACACAGCAAGGGTCAAGAGTATACTCTATACTTCTTTATACCAAAGAAGGATGGCCCACTCGTGCCAATTCTAGATCTCAGACCACTAAATCTCTACATTCTCTCAGAGCATTTCCATGTAGTCACTCACCAAGATGTCATTCCACTTTTGAAGCAAGGCGACTTTATGGCATCTTCACTTCTAAAGGACACTTACTTTCATATTCCCATTCACTCAGCAAATAACTTGGATTCATTGGAACATGGTTTTACCTTACATGGTTACAACCCTGCTCCCAGGGTCTTCACAAAATGTCTAGCAGTAGTTGCTGCAAACCACAGACGTCAATATATTCATGTCTTCCCTTACTTTGACGATTGGCTCATCAAAGCCAGTACGTTTCAACACTGATAGCATCACACTCAGATCGCAATGGATCTTCTTCACACTCTGGGATGCACGATCAACAATTCCAAATCCCATTGCCAACCTTTGCATATACAGCCTTATCTAGGAGCAGTGCTCAGTGTGTAGATAGGCTTAGCATATCCAAGTCCAGCTTGCATTAAAACTTTTTGAAACTTTAATTTCCCATTTACAGGAAGAGTACAGTTACACAATGAAAACAGTGCTGCAGCTATTAGGGATGATAGTGTCTTGCTTTAACATTGTACCTCATGCCAGACTGCACATCAGCAATGTCTGTCTCATTAGTGGTCTCAGTCACAGGGTCATCTACAAGATCTAGAGTTGGTGGACTGCTAGACTCACCGCTTTCTGCAATGATGGAACCCCACCAACCTCTCTAGGGGTCGGCCCTTTCTGGACCCTGTGCCTCATATCACTCTGACTGCAGATGCATCGCAGACAGGTTAGGGAGCTCAGCTCAACAACCTAACAATACAAGGGCTATGGAATCCCATCCAACATGCTTCACATATCATTTACCTGGAGCTTCAAGCAGTTTTCCTAGCAATGAAGGCTTTTCTTCTACAACTCTCCATACAGACATGTCAATCATATATTAGCTGTAAAAACAGGGAGGAGCAGGTTCTTCTCAGTTGTCCCATCTTGCTCAGACAATACGGAAATGGGCAATTCACTGCCGCATTCACTTAGTGGTAGAGTATATCCCAGGCATGGACAACCAATTTGCAGACCTCTGCAGTAGGATGCAGCAGCAAGTCCATGAATGGGAACTCTACCCACAAGTCCTTTAACAGTACTTTCTACAGTGGGGAACACCCCAAATAGATGTCTTCGTCACTGCAGTAAATACAAAATGCCAACATTTTGCGTCCAGATACCCACACCCTCAGTCCAAGGGCAATGCTCTGTGGATGAATTGGTCAGGGATATTTGCTTACGCTTTTCTGCCTCTCCCACTCATTCCGCCTCTAGTTCTCAAATTGAGGCAAACCTCTCATCATGATCCTTGTAGCTCCCACATGGGCACGTCAAGCTTGGTTCATAACACTTCTTGCTCTGTCAGTAGTTCCACACAAGAAGGTTCCAACAGGCTGGACCTTTTCACTCAAAATGAAGGACAGATAAGGCATCCAGGCCCCAAATCTTTCAACCTTGTGATATGGCTCCTGAAGTCATAGAGTTCACTTACTTAAATCTACAGCCAGAATGCATGGGCATTCTAGAAGAGGCACGTAAACCTACAACTAGAAAGTTTTATGCTGCAAAATGGAAACATTTTGTGTGCTACTTTCAACCTAAGTACATTGACCCACTCAAAGCTTCAGTCCCAGACATGGTTTGTTATCTCCTACATGTGCAGAAAGCAAACTCAGCATACTTGCATATTCGTCTTCATTTAGCAGCTATATTTGCTTACCTCCAAAACAGACAACACATCCCTTTATTCAGAATTCCATTTATTAAAGCCTTCATGGAAGGTCTCACGAGTCATTCCACCCAAGGTACCTCCAGCACCATCCTGGAACCTTAATGCTGTTCTTACTAGGCTCATGGGTCCACCATTTGAGCCAATGTATACATGCCCTTTACGATTCCTTTCATGGAAACTGGCTTTTTTAGTAGCTATCACTTCTCTAAGACGTGTAACTGAAGTCCAGGCTCTAATTTTGGAAGAACCATTCGTCCAAGTACACAGAGATAGCGTGGTTCTTCAACAAAACCTTAATTCCTTCCAAAGTAGTTTTACAATTCCATATCAACCAATCAATTGAATTACCAGTCTTTTTCCCACAACCAGGCTGTGTTGCAGAAAGAGCTCTTCACACACTACATGTTAAAAGGGCTCTCATGTTTTATATTGACAGAGCCAAACAGTTTACGAAATCTAAACAACTTCTTGTAGCATTTTCAATGCGTCATACAGGCAACCCAATATCATAAAATAGTATAGCCAGATGGATTATCAAATGTATTCAAACTTGCTATGCTAAAGCCAAACAGTTGTCGGAAGTTGGCTCTGTATATACTATCTCAAAGTGAGAGAGTGTGTGCACAGAGTCCAATGGGTCCCCATAGAGGTTTGTAGTGGCAATAATAGATAATACTAATGCTCTATTTTGTGGTAGTGTGGTTGAGCAGTAGGCTTTTCAGAGGTTAGTGTTAAGCATTTGTTGTACACACACAGGCAATAAATGAGAACACACACTCAAAGACTTAACTCCAGGCCAATAGGTTTTTAATATAGAAAAATATAGTTTTCTTAATTTATTTTAGAACCACAAGATTCAGAATTCAAGTACATAAATTGTAAGGTACTTGGCATAGGTAAATATGTAACTTTGAATTAAAACAGTAATGTACACAGTTTTGGCAAAAATGGCAAATAGCTATTTTAAAAGTGGACACAGTGCAAAAATCAACAGTTCCTGGGGAGGTAATTATTGGTTAATTTTTCAGGTATGTAAAGCACTTACAAGTTCAGTCTCTGGGGCATAGGCAGCCCACTGTTGGGGGTTCAAGTCAACCCCAAACACCCAGCACCAGCAACACAGGGCCGGTCAGGTGCAGAGGTCAAAGTAGGGTCCAAATAGCATAGGTGCCTATGGAAAATAGGGGTGCTCCAGTTCCAGTCTCCTAGCAGGTACCTGTGTCCTTGGGGAGCAGACCGGGGGGGCAGGTTTGTAAAGCATTTGGGGGGGTCCCAAACAGGCACACAAAATACACCCTCAGCGGCACAGGGGCGGCTGGGTACAGTGTGCAGTGTAGGTGTTGGGTTGTAGATAGGAAACAATGGAGAGACCTCGATATCTCTCAGGTGATGCAGGCAGGGCACAGTGGGACTTCTTGGGCCAGCCACCAACTGGGCTAGGATGAGGGCTGCCTGCTGGTCACTCCTCCACCAGTAGTTGGTTCCTCTCGGTCCTGGGGGCTGCGGGTGCAGTGCTTCTTCCAAGCGTCGGGTTCCTTTGTTACCGGGCAGTTGCAGTCAGGGGGAGCCTCTGGATCCTCACTGCAGGCGTCGCTGTGGGGGAGCAGGGAGGTCGACTCAGGGTGCCATATTCGTTGGAGTTGCCTGGGGGTCCTCTCTGCAGTGTTGGTTCCTCTGAACAAGAGCCGGGGGCATCGGGTGCAGAGTGGGAAGACTTGCGTTTCTGCAGTGAGGCTGTAGTCTCTTTAAAGATGGTTTCTTTGTTGTAGTTTTGGACAGAGCCTCTGTCCTCCGGAGGTTCTTGGTCCTTTAGATGCAGGTCAGTCCTCTGAGTCCTCAGAGGTCGCTGGTCCCGCTGGATGCGTCGCTGTGCAGGTTCTCAGAGTCTGGAGGGAGGCCGGTAGGGTTGGGGCCAAGTCAGTTGTCGTCTTCGTTGTCTCTGTGAGGCTTTCAGGTCAGCAGTCCTCCTCCTTCAGGTTGCAGGAATCTGATTTCCTGGGTTCAGGGTCGCCCCTAAATACTCAGTTTAGGGGTGTGTTTAGGTCTCGGGTAGTAGCCAATGGCTGCTGTCCTGGAGGGTGGCTACACCCTCTTTGTGCCTCCTCACTGTGGAGAGGGGGGCACATCCCTAATCCTATTGGGGGAATGCTCCAAAACAAGATGGAGGATTTCTTAAGGCAGGGGTCACCTCAGCTCAGGACACGTTAGGGGCTGTCCTGACTGTTGGGTGACTCCTCCTTGTTTTTCTCATTATCTCCTCTGGACTTGCCACCAAAAGTGGGGGCTGTGTCCGGAGAGGCGGGCATCTCCACTAGCTGGAGTGCCCTGGGGCGCTGTAACACCAGGCTTGAGCCTTTGAGGCTCACCACCAGGTGTTACAGTTCCTGCAGGGGGAGGTGTGAAGCACCTCCACCCAGTACAGGCTTTGTTCATGGCCACAGAGTGACAAAGGCACTCACCCAGTGTGGCCAGAAACCTGTCTGGATGTGGCAGGCTGGCAGAAACTGGTCAGCCTAACACTAGGAGTTGGACTGGTATACAGAGGGCATCTCTAAGATGCCCTCTGTGTGCATTTTTCAA
Source organism: Pleurodeles waltl (assembly GCF_031143425.1). Lineage (NCBI taxonomy): Eukaryota > Metazoa > Chordata > Amphibia > Caudata > Salamandridae > Pleurodeles > Pleurodeles waltl. The sequence continues at coordinate 725,911,175 of NC_090449.1, forward strand.
TAAATCCCACACTTGCATCAGTGTATATTTATTGTGCTGAGAAGTTTGATACCAAACTTTCCAGAATTCAATGTAGCCATTATGGAACTGTGGAGTTCGTGTTTGACTAACTCCCAGACCATATACTCTTTATGGCTACCCTGCATTTACAATGTCTAAGATTTGGCTTAGAATACTGTAGGGGTATTGTGCTCATGCAACTATGCCCTCAACTGTGGTATAGTGCACCCTGCCTAAGGGGTGTAAGGCCTGCTAGAGGGGTGCCTTACCTATGCCACAGGCAGTGGCTTGTGGGTTGTGGGCATGGCACGCTGAGGGGAGCGCCATGTCGACTTAGCCTTTTTCTCCCCACCAGCACACACAAGCTGCGAGTTAGTGTGCATGTGGTGAGTGAGGGGTCCCCAGGGTGGCATAATACGGGCTGCAGCCCTTAGAGACCTTCCCTGGCCGCATGGCCGTTGGTACCAGGGGTACCAGTTACGAGGGACTTATCTGAGTGCCAGGGCTGTGCCAAATGTGGAAGCAAAGGTACAGTTTAGGGAAAGAACACTGGTGCTGGGGCCTGGTTAGCAGTGTCCCAGCACACTTTCCATCACAACTAGCATCAACAAAAAGGCAAAATGTTAGGGGGCAACCATGCCATGAGAGGCATTTTCCTACAACTGTTACCTGCTACCCCCAGAGCACACTCCACTAGGAAAAAGAGTGCTTCTATGGCTTTTCTAGGTAACACCACAATAGCAGACACATGTAAAGTTGCTACTTGGTCTACACCAGATACATTTATTAAAGACTATTCTGTAGATGTTTTAGCACACCAATAAGCCAATGTTGGCTAAGCAGTGCTCAGAAGAGTTTTTCAAGCAACTCCAACAGCCTACAGGCTAGTCACCGCTTATTTGAAGGGACTGCTTTACAATCTATGCAAAACATGTGTACCTACAGCCACACATGCCATCAAACTGAAAATATGACTTACCCAGTAGACATCTGTTCGTGCCATGTAGTGCTGTAGATTCACATGCACCCTCCCCGGACGCCTGTGTCATTGAATTGCATTATTATTTAAATATTGGAATATGTAAATACATTGCATGGCCATCTCTTTTTCTTTACTCTCTATAGATTCTACTGCCTGCAGGAAAACAATATAACAAAGGACTCAATACCCATGCGCTGTATCAACGAGAGGAGTCAACACTCGATCCCATGACTGGAAAAGATTCTTCTAACAAAAACAACTTGCAACACTCCGGACCGAACACTAGATGGCAGACTTATGCAAAGCATGTGAATGTAGAGCACTATATGCCACTAAAAGATGTCTACTGGGTTAGTAACATTATATATATATATATATATATATATATATATATATATATATATATATATATAATGTGTGTGGGTTCCATGGCATGTGTAGCTGCAGATACACATGCTGTGCATTATTCTGCCATCTAGTGTTGGGCTCGGAGTGTTACAAGTTGTTTTTCTTCAAAGAAGTGTTTTCGAGTCACGGGATCGGGTGACTCCTCCTTTTCGGTTCCATTGCACATGGGCATCGACTCCATTGTTAGATTTTCTTTTCGTCGTCGGGTTCAGAAACGTTTCCTCTCGCTCCGACATTTTGATTCTAAAAACTTTGAAAACCTCTCCTTTCGTTGGTATTGTATCAATAGGGTTTATATCTTCCATCGACACAGTGGTACCGTTCCGGTTCTGTCCTCGGTGCCTCACGAAATACCCATATACAGACCAGCATCTGGTTTGCAATCTTTGCCTTTGCCCGGATCATTGGAAAGAGAATTGTGAGGCCTGTTGATCCTTCCGATCGAAAAAGACTCTTCGAGACAGGAGCGCACGAAGACTCGAATTGGTGTTGCGAAGCAGTGAACCTCTCGACGTGGAGGAAGAAGAACTGATGAAAACAGCGGTCTCGGTTCGAGATTCCAATCCGATCAGGAATCAGAAGACAACATGTGAGTACGCCTGCCCCTGTACCCTCACAAAAGCAAAAACAAAAGGCCTTGGGTACACCACTGTCGGAAGGCCATGGCTCGACCCGAAAAAAGTCTACTGGTGACCAACTTGTCAGGCACCGAAAAAGGCCACTCCTCCCAAAATATCGGAGGCAACAAAGAGCTCCGTGTCTGACTCCAGCAAACATCATTTTTCTGAGTCGAAAATTAGAAAATCACTTTCGGAGCCGAAATCATAAACAGTATCATCTTTTTCGATCCCGAAAAAGCCGGCTTCGGAGCCGAAAAGGCCAGCATACACAGAGGAACATGGACTTTCAAAAAGACTTAAAGAAAGCCACAAAACCTCTAAATAGGAGTATCAAGTACAACCAATAATTGAAGTTAGGGATAAAAGGCAGTCCAAGATCCACATCCATAAGGAAACTGGCAGAATTCAGACTGCGACTCCTCTAAAAACAGAGAAATCTAGCCTTTCATGAGGAATTGGACACTATGCAGCCTCCAGCAAAAGTGCCAAAACAGAAGGAGAAACTACCACCTCCTCAATCTTCTCCTCCTCATTCTCCTCCTCACTCTCCAAACCTACCCACCTCTCCTACTAGCCCTACACCAGTGCAGTCACCCACTCACTCTTTTAACTCACAACAGGACAACTGGACATCTTTATGATCCAGATCCCATTCCTAGTAATGCTCCCAGGCATGCTAAAACACAAAGATCAGATATTTAGTGAACCTGTTAAGGCAATTATAATAACATCAAAGATAGAGAAAAAATATAAACCTCCACCCTCTGATCCCGATTACATCACCAATCAGGTACCTCCAGATTCTGTGGTCGTTAGCGCTGCCAGAAAAACAGAAAAAGAGCAAACAGTCAGTCTTAAGGAGATGCGCCCCCACCTGATAAGGAGAGCAGGAAATTTGATGCTGCAGGGAAACGAGTTGCATCTCAGGCAGCAAATCGGTGCAGGATAGCCAACTCACAAGCACTGTTACCTCGCTATGACAGAGCCCACTGGGACGAGATGCAAGACATAATCCAGCATCTCCCCAAAGAACACCAAAAGAGGGCACAACAAGTAGTGGAAGAAGGGCAAGCCATTACTAACAATCAAATTCGATCTGCCCTAGATGAAGCAGACACCGCTGCTGGAATTGTCAATACTGCAGTCACAATACGCAGGCATGCATGGCTCAGATCTTCTGGATTTAAACCAGAAACACAGCAGGCTGTGTTAAATATGCCATTCGATAAAAAAACATCTTTTTGGACCAGAAGTTGACACAGCCATAGAAAAATTAAGAAAGGATTCAGACACAGCAAAAGCAATGGGCGCACTATACTAAACACCATACAGGGGATCCTTTCGGAAACCTCAGTTTCGAGGTGGGTTCAGACAACAGAGGCATCTACATCACAGGCAAAGCCAACCTACCAACCACAATACTAACAAGGTGGTTTTAAGGGCACATATAGAGGACAGTACCCCAGAAATAGAGGGAAATACCAGACCTCAAAGCAACCTCCACAGCACCCTAAACAGTGACTTAACTCATTCCCTTCCACTCCACACCTCTCCTGTGGGGGGGGGGGACTACAACACTTCCCCACAGATTGGCAAAACATTACCACAGACAATTGGGTACTATCAATTATCCGCAATGGCTATTGCCTAGAATTGATACACACTCCTCCAAATACTCCACCAAGGTCACACAAACTATCCACAGAACACTTCAGTCTGTTACAAGAAGAGGTCCAATCTCTATTACTCAAACAAGCAATAGAATTGGTACCACAATCTCAAATAGGGACAGGCGTTTTAGTCACTATATTTTCTAATTCCCAAAAAAGATGGCACCCTCAGGCCAATATTAGATCTCAGGACCCTCAATCTTTACATCCTGTCAGAACATTTTCACATGGTAACTCTACAGGATCTCATCCCACTACTATAAAAACACGATTTCATGACTGCATTAGACCTCCAAGATGCGTATTTCCATATACCCATCCATCCTGCACACAGAAAATATCTCGGGTTTGTTATTCAAGGAAAGCACTATCAGTTCAAAGTGTTGACCTTTTGGAATAACAACAGCTCCAAGGGTATTCACAGAGTGCCTAGCGGTAGTCGCAGCCTACCTAAGAAGACAGCATATACATGTCTTTCCATATCTAGACGATTGGCTAACAAAATCAAAGAGTCATACGCAATGCCAAAATCATATACATTATGTAATACAAACCTTGCACACACTAGGGTTCTCAAACTACAAAAATCCCATCTACAACCGGCACAAATACAACAGTATTTGGGTACAATGCTAAATACTCAGCAAGCTACCATGTCCAAATACACAAAGGATACAAGCTTCCCAAAATGTAATCTCACAAATACAAACAAATCAACAATACACTGTCAGATTTGTCATGAAAATTGTAGGGATGATGGTATCATGTATTTCAGTTGTTCCACACGCAAGCGTCAAACCGCCAAACATGCATGTCCCTTCAGTGGTGGAATTCCACAAATCTAAGCAAAGGACGGCCATTTCAAGACCCTGTGCCTCACACCATAATTACAACAGATGCATCAATGATTGGTTGGGGAGCTCACCTAAACAGTCACAACATTCAAGGGCCATGGTATGACCAACACAAACAGCTACACATAAATCAATTGGAGTTGTTAGCTGTCTTCCTAGCACTCCAAGCTTTTCAACCTCTTCTCACACAGAAGAATGTTCTTATCAAAACAGACAGCATGACAACCATGTATTACTTAAACAGGGAGGGACACATTCTTCCCAACTCTCCCTTCTAGCACAGAAAATTTGGAAATGGGCATTCCACAACCAAATTCACCTGCTGGCACAATACATTCCAGGGATAGACAATCAATTAGCGGATATCCTCAGCAGAAATCACCAACAAACACACGAATGGGAGATTCATCCTCAAGTACTTCAAAAATACTTTCAACAATGGGGAAGGCCAAACATAGACCTGTCCTCCACAAGCGAACATAATGCCAAAACTTCGCATCCAGACACCCACATCTCCTATACAAGGGCAATGCTTTATGGATCAGTTGGTCAGGGATATTTGCTTATACTTTTCCCCCCCTCTCCCGCTCATTCCATTTCTAGTCAACAAAGTTCGTCAAAACAAACTCAAACTCATACTTATAGTGCCAACGTGGACACGTCAGCCATAGTACACGACATTGTTAGACCGATCACTAGTACCACAAAACAAACAACTAATCAGGCATCCAAATCCAGCAATACTCAATCTAGCAATTTGGCTCTTGAAGTCTTAGAGTTTGGATATCTATATCTTCCACCAGAATGTATAGAAGTAATTAAACAAGCAAGAAAACCCACTACCAGGCAGTGCTATCCGAACAAATGGAAAAGGTTTGTCTTTTACTGTCAATCCAAACAAATTACACCTCTTTCTGCATCAATATGAGACATTGTAGGTTATTTACTTCATCTACAAAAAGCAAATGTAGCTTTTTCCTCCATTAAAATACATCTTACAGCTATTTCAGCATATTTACAAAATATACAACACACGTCTCTATTTGGAGTCCCTGTAATCAGAGCCTTCATAGAAGGGCTAAAACGTATAATACCACCAAGAACACCTCCAGTGCCTTCATGGAATCTCAATATTGTACTCACACGGCTCATGGTTCCACCATTTGAACCCATGCATTCGTGTCAGATTCATTATCTAACGTGGAAAGTAGCATTCCTCGTTGCGATCACTTTATTACGAAGAGTTAGTGAAATACAAGCATTCACTATTGAACAACCCTTCATACAAGTACCCAAACATAAAGTAGTACTTCACACAAACCCAAAATTCCTACCTAAAGTCATCTCACTGTTTCATATCAATCAAACAGTGGAACTTCAAGTATTCTTCCCACAGCCAGACTCAGTAGCAGAAAGAGCGCTGCATACATTAGACATTAAAAGAGCTTTAATGTATTACATTGACAGAACAAAATCATTTAGGAAAACTAAACAGTTATTTGTGGCATTCCAAAAACCACATACTGGAAATCCAATCTCAAAACAAGAACTAGCTAGATGGATAGTAAAATGCATCTAAACGTGTTACCTAAAAGACAGCTATTAGTAACACCAAAAGCACATTCCACGAGAAAAAAAGGTGCAACAATGGCCTTTTTAAGAAATATACCTATGACAGTGATTTGTAAAGCAGCCACTTGGTCAACACCCCATACGTTTACCAAACATTACTGTGTAGATGTGTTAGGAGCACAACAAGCCACAGTAGGACAGGCTGTACTAAGAACACTATTTCAAACAACTTCAACTCCTACAGGCTGACCACCGCTTATGGGAGGAAAACTGCTTTGTAGTCTATGCACAGCATGTGTATCTGCAGCTACACATGCCATCTAATGGTAAATGTCACTTACCCAGTGTACATATGTTTGTGGCATGTTCCGCTGCAAATTCACATGCGCCCACCCGCCTCCCCGGGCGCCTGTAGCCGTTTAAGTTACAACAAACATTTATACATATGTATGATGGCATGTGTAGCTGCTGATACTCATGCTGTGCATTATCCTGCCATCTAGTGTTGGGCTCGGAGTGATACAAGTTGTTTTTCTTCAAAGAAGTCTTTTCGAGTCACGAGACCTAGGGAATCCTCCCTTTCGGCTCTATTGCGCATGTGTTCCTCTTCGCTCCGTATTTCGAATCGGGAAAGTTAGCTAAATATCGAAAATTCGACAGTATTGTTCTCGTTCGGTACCGGGTTAGTGTTATTCTATCGGCACCGACAGCAGGAGTGCTCCGGCGGCCCTTCGGGGCTTCAGTTCTTCAGCGGGGCCTGGTCGGCCCGACCACATCCATCGTCGAAGACTAATGGACCGGACCCCCTTCCGCTTCTGTCCGAAGTGCCATTCCAAGTATCCCTATACAGACCAGCACCTGGTCTGTAATCTGTGTTTATCACCAGAACACAGGGAGGATACTTGCGAGGCTTGTCGAGCGTTTCGATCTAAAAAGACCCTACGTGATCGAGCGAGAAGACTACAAATGGCGTCGACACCGAGAGAGCAACTCGACGTCGGAGAGGAGGACAGAATTTCCATCCAGGGATCGGACTCGGACGAATCCGAAAGTGACCGAACCTTGGCGGTGCAGCGAACAGTGAGTAAACCTGCCCCGTCCAAAACTCACACAAAGATTTTCTAGGCCAAGGGAACGCCACCGCCAGGAGGCCATGGCTTAACCGATCGAAAAGAAGTTGACCAAACATCGGTACCGAAAAAGGCCAATTTGCCGAAGACTTCTGACTCCGGTCGAAATTCCGGCACCGAACGATCTCGACACCGAGAGTTCGACACCCAAAGTGAGAAAAACAGCATCGGAACCGAAAAAGACATTTTTGGAAACATCGGTACCGAAAAAAGCGGCTTCGGAGCCGAAAAGAAGCTCTTACACAGAAGAGCAAGGACTTTCCAGCCAAATGAAAGAAAGACATAGGTTTGAGCAGGAATTAAGTATGGACGAACCGGACCATACACAGAGGAGGTTGCATATCCAGAAAGAGACTGGAAAAATACAAACTCTCCCTCCAATTAAGACCAAAAGAAAACTGGCATTTCAGGAGACAGAAATGCAGCCGAAGGCTAGAGAAAAATCCCCACCACCAAGGTTTTCACCACAACCTTCACCACCACACTCAACACAACTGTCTCCAGTGGGAACACCTCCAATGCAGTCACCCACACATACAGGGATGACACAAGATGATCCTGATGCATGGGACTTGTATGACGCACCAGTATCAGATAACAGTCCTGATTGTTACCCAGCAAAACCGTCACCTCCAGAGGACAGTACTGCATATACACAGGTACTATCCAGGGCAGCTACGTTCCACAACGTAGCAATGCATTCTGAGCCAATAGAGGATGATTTCCTGTTCAACACCTTGGCATCCACCCACGCTTCCTACCAGAGTCGGCCAATGCTCCTGGGTATGCTCAAACACGCAAAACAAGTATTCCAGGAGCCAGTTAAAGGAAGGGATATCACGCCTAGGGTGGAGAAGAAGTACAAGCCTCCCCCAACGGATCCTGTGTTCATAACACAACAACTTACACCAGACTCAGTGGTTGTAGGAGCAGCAAGAAAGAGAGCAAACTCTCATTCGTCAGGAGATGCACCACCGCCTGACAAAGAGAGTAGAAAGTTTGACGCAGTGGCAGCACAGGCAGCCAATCAATGGCGGATCGCTAATTCGCAAGCCCTACTTGCTCGCTACGACAGGGCACACTGGGACGAGATGCAACACATTATACAACACTTGCCCAAAGAACACCAGAAACGTGCCCAGCAGGTTGTGGAAGAAGGACAGGCAATATCCAACAACCAAATAAGGTCTGCACTAGACTCGGCAGACACGGCAGCACGAACGGTCAACACTGCAGTAACCATTCGCGGGCATGCATGGTTAAGAAGCTCTGGATTCAAGCCAGAAATCCAACAAGCTGTGTTGAACATGCCATTTAACCAAAAACAATTGTTTGGGCCGGAAGTGGACACAGCAATTGAAAAGTTGAAAAACGATACGGACACGGCCAAAGCCATGGGCGCGCTCTACTCCCCACAAGTCAGAGGTGCATTTAGGAAGCCACAATTCAGAGGAAGTTTTCGTTCCATCTGCAGCGTCTCATGCCACGAACAGATGTACACTGGGTAAGTGACATTTTCTATATATTTCACTTCCATTTGCATGGACATCTCTTTTCTTTATACTCCTATCACTTCTATCTTACCCTTTGCGGGAAAACAATCTAAGATTAAGTCGATGCCCATGCGCATTGAAGCCGAAGAGGAGTCACTCAATCCTGTGACTCAAACAGTTCTTCAAAGAAAAACAACTTGTAACACTCCGAGCCCAACACTAGATGGCAGGACCTATGCACAGCATGTCAATCTGCAGCGGAACATGCCACGAACAGATGTACACTGGGTAAGTGACATTTTCCTTACTTTGTGTTAGAAATTAATTGAAAAAAAAAAAGCAAGGTTACAGGGACCTTATAATTATGAAATTGAATGAAAACAAAAAAAAAGAAATTCACTTAAAAAAAACAAAGGTTACAGGGACGTTAGTTATAGCTATAGTATAGATGTTATAGCTATAGTATAGAGCCTTACTATAACGTCCTTTAACCTTTGTTTTTTTCAGTGGGGAAAAATATGTATATAATATTGGGGGGTCTGTGTGTGTGTGTGTGTGTGTATATATATATATATATATATATATATATATATATATATATATATACACAAAAACACACAGCTAAAGTGCTTTAAAGACCATTTGTATCAATTCATAGTCTGTACTAATTTAAATTCCAAAAGTGTGTCTTGCTGGCTGCCTGCTTCAAGTGTTTCGACGTTTTCAAAGTTCACAGTGTGTTCATGAAGGCAAAGGTCCTGAACTGAGCACCTGAACTCCACAAACTTAATAGATATCCCAAGGAAAAAGGTATCCGAGAAATCACAGTAGTCAAAGGGACCTATTGAAGCAAAACCAGTGGTACTATTTTCTAACTTGAACAGTATTCCCACAAAGGAAAATTAAGCACAAGGTGTCAGCAGCAGAGGTCTTGGGAAAGAAGGCTTCCCACTTGCAGGCAAGTGCATTAGTAAGCAGAATCAATATGTAAAAACGGAGGGACACAAACCTCAGCAAGAATCTGGTGTAAAGAAGTGACACTAGGTGTGGATACAGTGGTGCAACCGGCCACTGTGGCGTTGCCATGGGGCCCAGTATCTATCATAACTGGGATTGATATTTCCAATATGTAACATATTCCTAAGAGTGGGCTATGGGTTGTGACAGGATGGCTTTGTTGTCTCTTTCAGTTGTCTGATCTTGATTTGATTGTTTTTTTCACCCTGTTTTTGGGCTTATCGTACCCAGGAGCATTTCGATCTCCGTGTTCTTGATTGGATGGAGTGTATGTTCCTTGGTGTAATTAAGGGGACTCTTTATTTTTTCCTATTCAGTACTTAATTGGGAGTGCATGTATTTCCTTGCTCTCCCTCGTTTTAGCTTTATTTCCCCCTCCAAAAAGAATATACCTTTAAATCCCCCCACTTGTTCACCCACAATGTTTGAACAGTAAATTAAGATGCCTCGTGTCATGATGCATGTACATGTACAGATCATGACTCACCTGTGCTGTTGTTTCGCAAAAGATCTGTGTACATCTGTTACCTTTGCCAGTGCTTGTACATCTAGATATTCTTTCTCCTTGCGGACTCTTCCCAAATCCGCTAACATTACTTAAGCAAGTGGGATAATAATATAAATAGGACTATCCATGTGTCAATCATCAAAACTTTATTCAATTTGTAACAAATCATAAAAACACACACTAATGAAACTCAAATAATGTGCAAAATATCTTAAGTAAAGTTTAAAAATTCAAATAAAAAATAAATAACTGAACTGATAAAATTAAATCATAAAAGGACCTTTCTCATCAACAGATCTCATGGCCATTGCATTATCCACCCAGTACCTAAAACTAAATACGTTAATTCATAATGTTTTGTTATATGGAGTGCCCCTCTGATAAAAATTAGAAATGTGAAGCAGACTTACTCAGATTCCAATGAATACAACAACCTCCAGTCATCGTAAAGGGAGTCTGGCCTAGCAGATCTAAACAACTTGAGCAAAAATAAATGCCTGGGATGATTATAAAGTGAGCAAAAAAAACAAAAAATGAACAGTTGACTGTCTAGAAACATTATCGCAAGGGGGAGCTTTCCCACTAAACCCCCCTGCACCCCAAAGTCTACTAAAAAGAGGACAGTACCTAGGTGCAGCCTTGTCAGATAGAATCTATACTGAGGGTTTGAAACAAATAAAACTGGCAGGCGCAACTTCATTAGAATTATTCAAAGATAGTGGATAAAGAGGAGAATATAGGGGTTGCTTATGGGCCAATATTGCTCTTTCCATACATGCCAATTTCACCCGCGATTTTGCTTGTGGGTGGATATGGGCTGGGTCATCATAAAGCTCCTGAGAACCTAATTCTCCAAAACTTGTTTGATCTTTCCTATCCACGGGATCTTATCATGACTGGACAGAAACAAACAGTCGAAGATAAACTTGTCTAGAAAATGCTGGCTCACCCCATTACCACATTTTCACCCATAAAATTAACGGGGCTACGCCGGTTATGCTGTCCAGATACTTCAGTCCCACCTCTGAATGGCAGAACCATCAGTAATCTCCTAAGAAAAACATTCTCTGTCGCCTGTAATTTGGAACAGTCTCGCTAGCCCCAAACTCCGCTCCCATTCGAAATCTTGCTTTATATAATGTCTGCAACACTCCGACGGGCCTCTGTTCAAGTTTGGCAGCAAAGCGAAAAAGTGTTTCTACTATTCGATTGACTTGCTGCACCCTCAACCTAATAGGATGATTCCAATTTATCTAATTATGGAAAAAGTATCCCCAGATAACAAAATTCCGAAACTTTGCCCACTGTTTTCCCTCAAGATAAAAGGTTTTAGTTTTGGTATATTTAGGCCCACAAACCATGACTTATGATTTGTTCAGATTCACCTTCAGGTCCAGGGAGGACATGAATTCTATGAAGGTCTCAAGGGCATTGTGCATCATCTGCATAGAGTAACAATTGGATAGAAAAATTACATATTCTTGGGTAATCTCTTTTTTTCCTGCCAAAAAGCCTCCAGTCAGTTAATTTATATCCTAAACAAGAATGGGGCTAAAATGCAACCCTGACGTACCTTTAGTGGAAGTAATACTGTCAGTAATGTCATGGTCTCTATCATGTGCCAGAGTTTCTCACGGTTTACTGTGTTGAAGGCATTGGACAAGTCCACGAAGGCCAGACTTATAGAGCGCTCCATGGACTTGGTCTACTTAATTTCAATCAAAGCAAGGTTGAGGCACTGCTTCACCATTCCTCGGCTTTTTCTAAACCCATATTGGAATCTTAATATATTGTTATTGCTGGCCCACGTCTCCAAACGGATTAACAGTACTCTTCCCAAAACCTCCATTGTGTAATCCAACAGGGAAATTGGCCTGTATCAGGCCGGGCCGTTTCTATTCTCTTTTTAAAAAATTGGGAGGTCTATAGCCTCCTTCCAAGAAAACGGTAGTGGGCCTAAGATGGCGGCTCTAAATACATTCGTTAAAATTGGGGCCCAAAGGGCAAGATTTAGACCTAAAGCGATCTAATGGGACTCCATCTGGGCCTAGTGCTTTCCGACAGATGCCCTGACTAATTGCCAAACGCTGTCTCCTTCACTGTGATTGAATTGCAAAAATTGTTAGCCTGAATGACATCAATGTAGGCAGAAGGACCATATTCTACCTCCTCAGAAGGTCTACCCTTGGGGGCTGAATATATTGGAAAAATGGGCGATCGATTCTGCCCCAGTGATCACACAGCTTATATTGGTCAGGTCCGTCCGTAAACAGAGGTTGGTTAACCACCTCCCAAAAACTCCTCGCCTCCTTAAGCTGACTAGCAGCTTGTAGATCCAACCAAGCACTCTCTCTCAACTCCTCGCTTCTAGCCTCAAGCATGATCTTACAGTTCCTCCGGGAAGCTGCAACCGTTTCTTTTACTGTAGGGACCTCATGAAGCGCAGCCTTCAAGGATTTATGGGCTTTTGTACAACCATTGTCAAACCAACGGACCACAGGGGCAGTGGTTAAAGGCTGTTTGACAGTTATCTCACTTGACATGGCTTGATACAAAAGTTCAAAGTCTCTAATCACCCCTGAGGGGCTACCCACAGAGGAAAGACAATTGTATATCAGACCAATGTTTTCTCTGATAACTTTTCCCTCAAACTTTGGAGTCAGTCTGATCTCACTTTAGCCTAATACCCTGATTGGAACTGTGCAGGAGGGTAAAGTGACCAGAGGCTATTTCTAGATTTTAGGCATAAGATATTAATGGATTATGGTCACTAGCCCAGTTAGGGACAACATGAAAATCCATAACCATATGACAGTGATTGTTTTAAAGCAGCATAAAATAAATTGTGCTTGGTCTCAGCCCACCCTAAAAAGTGGGAGAGACAGGAAAGGCGTTGTCAGCACAATCAGATAAAAATATTAAATCATAATGATACCATTCAAAGCATTACTGTAGTGTGCTGGCTAGCCCTATTATCCAGACTCCGTACCCTCGAATTACTAAACCCACATAAAGTGCAGTTAAAATCGCCTACCCACGGAACACATACATCATGTGATGACAGTTGTGACCTCTGAATAGTTTACATTGATCAAATATATTATGATAAAAATGTATCATCAAAAGGTCAAGCGAGCCCAACCCTGTTACCTTCAGCATTTGCAACCATGGAGAAAAATCCAACTGCCTAATATTCACATTATGGCATTTGTGGGAAAGTAAAACAGCCACACCTCCCTTTGCCCTACCCAATGGTGCTGGGAATGATGTTATGCAAAAAGAGCGTGGCCATTAATGTGACAATCTGAGACCATGTCTCCTAAAGACATATTAACTCCTGTTTTAAAACAAATCTCTGCCATTCCTCATTGGCTAATTTGGTGTGTATCCCCACAATCTTCCAAGAGACAACTTTGAGTAAAGAAGAATTCCTATCAGTGCAAATGAACGGAACCACTCCTTCCTCAGACTCTAGATGCTTAAGATTTCTCTTAATGTCACTTGGTGGGGGGCGGCAACGACTCCCAACCGGTGCAGAGGTAGCAGTTATTGTTGCACAAGAAGTAGCATCACCTGGGTGAATAGAGACTGGGGAACATGGTGGCCAGCGAAGAGGCAGGTAGCTGAGGGCAGGGGCCTGGTCAGAGGGTGTGGGAAGAGGAGTGAGGCGCTCGGATATGCTGGCTTTCCTGTGGCAGGGAAGAGAGTGTGGCCAGCTCCAGAGTTACTGCAGTCTGGGCCCGTGCAGTCCTGGAGCTCAGAAAGAGCCGTTCAGATGTCAAAGCGCTTTCCTCTCCGAGGAGGTTGAGCCAGCGGCAGATTCAGCACAAGCAGGGTGCTGACAGTGAAAGAAGATGCAGCTGATAGACCGACTGTAATCGGGGTGAGAGGAAGAGGTTTTGCTGACCAAACCCCACGAGCACAGGAGGAAGTAGTGTGCTCGTGTGAGGGTAGGAGGAGGCATGTAGAGTAAAGCCCCCAGGGGAAAAAAGTTGTATGTGCCACTGGAGAGGAGGGCAGAACTAAAGGTAAGAGTAGGGACTGCATGGGATTTGCCAGGACAGTCTGAAGAAGAGACCCTGGTGGAAAGGGTGCAACGAGGGATCCCAAAAGAGGAAGGGTGCAAGTTGGGGAAAAGTAAGTTGAGGAAGAAAGGGAAAGTGAAGTCACCTATTTTCGGGAGACCGAGGATTACCCCCTCGTTAAGGTCCTATTTTAAAATCCTCCCCTCAGTGGGTTCTACTGGAACGCCTGCAGTCCTATAATGGTGGGGGATGTAAGGAAATGGAGTCTCTAGCCGAAACAGTGTTGGACAAGGACACTAAGGTACAAGAAGTGGAGACGGCAGCAGTTGTGGATAAGGGTGAAAAAAACAAAAGGAAATATCCCAGTCCTGAGTATAAATTTGGAGATTTAAGACGAACGTGTTACGTACTGCGCTGGACTTCTCACCTCTGGATACCGGGTTGTCGGATACACCAAGTCTTCTACGGGTTCTGGATACTCCCAGATAAGGGCGACCCCTTCTAGTAGCCACAGTGCCGCTTGACAGGCTACGCCAAAGCAGACCATACCCTCAAGAAGGAGTCCCAGAGGGAAAAAAAAACAACACTGGGGAAAAAAACCTCAAACAGGAACTCCAGAAGAAAAACAAGAAAAAACAGGAATAAACAACAGGAACCAAAAATAGGCAAAAATCTTCCAAGGCAAAAAGCAGGAACAAAGAACAGGCAAAAATCTCCCAAGGCAAAAAGCAGGAACAAAGAACAGGCAAAAATCTCCCAAGGCAAAAAGCAGGAACAAAGAACAGGAGCGAACAGCACAACCAGAAGGAAGTGTTTGCAACGCAAGGTGGAACAAGACTGACTGACTTATATACTGAGAAAAGGGAAGTGACATCACAGGAAAAGGAAAGAACACCATCTTGATTTGGGAAGAGCCCATAGACCAGTATAGGAAAAAGAAAGTAGTATAAAAGAAAAACGGCATGCTGGGACAAAAACACAAAGAAGACAAGATGGACACAAAATGGACAGAGACAGGTAAAAAGACCAGACAAACCCACCAACAACAAAAAGAAGGGAAAAAAAAAGGCTACAGGTAAGTGTAGCGCAACCGGGAGCGAAATATATGCTTCCCAGAATGTGTAGTCAAAAAAACGCGGGGAACTGCGCTCCGAGTATCGGTAGCGCGTTCCATCCGCGAGGACAGAAAGAGACGCCGCGTCTGAGCGCAGCGTTACAGTAGGTCCCCTTCCCGAGGCACCAGGTTTGTCAGGATGACTGTCAAAAAACATGCGGACCAAACGGGGAGCATGGACGGAGGAAGCATCCTCCCAAGAACAGTCACTGAGAGGGTATCCTTTCCAATGGACCAAAAACTGTAGTTTACGTTGAAAAATTCTGGAGTCACAGATTTTCTGGACTTCATACTCAGGCTGTCCATTAATAGAAAGAGTAGGCGGACGCTGGAACTGGCGATGGTATGGATCAGGAACAAAGAGTTTTAACTAGGACACATGGAAAACAGGATGAACCCACCAGGTATGAGGTGAGCGGAGACGCACAACTACAGGATTCAGGTCTTGCGAAATCCGAAAAGGTCCATAAAAACGTGGCTTAAACTTATTGGTGGAGAACCGGGAAGGTAGGAATCTGGAAGAAAGCCACACCTTGTGGCCCACTTGATACAAAGGTGTGGCTTGTCGATAACGGTCCGCCTTTCGTTTCATTGCTTGTTTCGAAGCTAGGAGAGTTGTGTGAAGTAGGCCCTGGATTCGACGGATCTGTCGTGAAAAAGAAGTGACAGCAGGCACAGAAGAGGATGTTCGGGAAACAGTAGTGAAAGTTCTTGGATGAAATCCATAGGTACAATAAAAGGGTGTGGTCTTGGTCGCTCTATGTATTGTGTTGTTATAGGAGAACTCGGCAAGAGCAAGATACTCTGACCAATTGCTTTGTGGGACATTGCAGTAACATCTCCGATACTGCTGAAGTTCTTGATTCACTCTTTCAGTTTGCCTATTAGTTTGTGGATGGAAACCAGAGGATAAAGAAATCTCAATGTTAAATAAGGCACAAGAGGCCGTCCAGAAACGTGATACATATTGAGGCCCTCTGTCTGAAATGACCTCTTGCAGAAGACCATGGAGGTGAAAAATATCCCGCAGAAAAATGCGACTCATTTCTGGGGCCGTCGGTAGTTTCTTCAAGGCTGAGAAATGGGCCATCTTGGTGAATAAATCTACGGTCACCATGATTGCTTGGTTACCAGAGGAGGTAGGTATAGAGCATATGAATCCGTGGATAGAGTACACCAATGAGCGGAAGGAACCGGTAAAGGTCTTAATAAACCTGCCACCTTAGTTCGGGGTGTCTTAGTCTGAGCACAGACTGGGCATGTTGACGCATAGGTTTCAGTGTCTGTCTTAAGCGAAGGCCACCAAAAAGATCGCTGAAGCAGCTCCTGGGTCTTCCGGATACCTCGATGACCGGCTATAGGAGAATCATGGCACATTTGTAGAGCTTCTGTCTGCAATTTCTTGGTAGGTAGGAAAAGAGCATGTTGATGATAAAAGTAGTTGTCCTTCTTCTGCAAAAAAAGGAGTCATTCTATCCCATTCTGAAGCAGACAGAAACTGGTACTCGGATTGAACGCGTTCTTGAAAAGATTGAGTAGCTCCGATGATTCTGCTAGACTCAATAAGAGGTGGAGAGGAGTTCTGGGCTATGTCAGGATATCTGCGGGATAAGGCATCTGCCACTGAATTCTGGGAACCAGGTATGTACGTGATCACAAAATCCTACTGGCTAAAGAAGAAAGCCCATCGAGCCTGACGACTATTGCGACACTGAAAACTCCGAAGACATTGGAGATTACGATGATCAGTCCTGGCTTCAAAAGGCTCTCTGGAACCCATCAAGAAATGCCTCCATTCTTTATAAGCTACTTTGAGCGCAAGTAGTTCTCGTTCCAGTACAGAATAATTGCGTTCAGCCTCTGATAGGATATGAGACAGATAAAAGATAGGATGTTCCAGTCCATCGTTGTCTTGTTTTTGTAGCAGAACTGCCCCAATAGCTCTGTCTGAGGCATCAGTCACAACGATAAATCTCTTGGTATTGTCAGGATGACGCAACACGGGTGCTTGGGTAAAGGCTGTCTTCAATTCTTGTAACGCGCGTTCAGCATCCTTGGTCCAAACGAAACCCTTCTTCAGGTTCTCTTTCTTAATTGTTTGTGTTATGAAACTTTGTAGGTGGGCAAAGTTCTGAATAAACTGACGATAAAAGTTTGATAAACCTTAGGAAACATTGCGTTTCCTTAATGGACGTTGGAGAAGGCCAATCTAATATGGCACTGACCTTGTCAGGATCCATGGATATTCTGTGTTGATTAATACAGAACCCTAAATACTTTACTTCAGATTTATGGAACTCACACTTCTCTGGTTTACAAAACAATTGTTTTTTCTTGAGTCTTTCCAGGACTTGCAGGACATGATTTATATGTTGCTCAGGATCACGGGAATATATCAAGATATCATCGAAATAAATAACTACATATTGGTTGAGTACATCAGAGAACACTGAATCCATAAATCGTTGAAAAACAGAAGGGGCGTTGGTCAGTCCAAAAGGCATAACACGGTACTCATAGTGCCCAAAAGGGGTATGGAAAGCTGTCTTCCATTCATCTCCTTCCTTGATCCGAAGGAGATGATAGGCACCCTGTAAGTCTAATTTGGTAAACATCTTGGCTCCTTAATGGCATCCAATATATCTCTGATTAAAGGCAGCGGATATCTATCCTTAATCGTTATTCTGTTGAGTTCGCGAAAGTCAACACAAGGACGCAGATCCTTGGTCTTCTTTGGGACGAAGAAGAGAGGAGCCCCAGCCGGGGACATGGAAGGAGCAATCAAACCGTTGTGTAAGTTATTGTCTAAATATTCCTTTAGCACCTTCTTTTCTTGGTCTGTCAGAGAATACATTCGACCAAAGGGGACGACTTCATCAGGAATTAAAGGAATAGCACAGTCATAACTGTGATGAGGCAGCAAAATAGGATTACTAGGTTTCTGAAAAATCCTGATATTTTCCTGATAACAATCTGGAACTCCCTGGATCATATTGATAGAGTTAGTGTTATCCTTAGTTGACTGACAGGACCTTTTAGGAGTCCAATAAGAAGTAGTGGAATAACAATTCTGTTGACAAAATGAAGACGTTAGGGATATAGTTCTTGTTTCCCAATTGATATAGGGGTTGTGTCGGGCTAACCAAGGTATTCCCAAAATCATGATGTGATTTGGTGAGGCTATGAGATCAAAGGCAACATGTTCTTGATGCCCCCCAAATGTCAAACAAAGAGTAGAAGTTGAGGCCACCACAGGTCCTGAGGTTAACGGAGAGCCATCCACCGTGTGAACCTGCTCAGGAGTCTCTTTAAGAATGCGGGGAATTCCTCTACTCGTAGCCCAGGTCTCATCCAGATAGAGTCCACTGGCTCCACAATCAAGGAGAGCCAGAAGGTGTTCTTCTTGATCTTGTGAACTTTGTAACTTGACTGAGAGGATAAACAGGGTGGACATGCTTTCTTTGGAGGAACATATTGATGGTACTTCAGCTCCTCCCGTCTCCTTCCTCCTTACAGGGGACGGGAGCTGGTGTTTCCCGCAGGTCTTGAGGGACGTACCGGACAACTACAGATCAGGTGGCCAGCCTTACCACAGTACAGACAAAGGGGGTCATTCCAACCCTGGTGGTCATCGACCGCCAGGGTGGATGACCACGGAAGCACTGCCAACAGGCTGGCGGTGCTTCCCTGCCCATTCTACCGCCGCGGTCAGAAAAGGGGATCCCCTGTCTGGGCTGAATCTCCATGGCGGCGCTGCAAGCAGCGCCGCCATGGAGATTCCGACCCCCTTCCCGCCACCCTGTTTCTGGCGGTTTTTACCGCCAGGAACAGGATGGCGGGAACGGGTGTTGTGGGGCCCCTGCACTGCCCATGCCACTGGCATGGGCAGTGCAGGGGCCCCCTAACAGGGCCCCAGCATGATTTTCACTGTCTGCTTAGCAGACAGTGAAAATCGCGACGGGTGCAACTGCACCCGTCGCACCCCTGCAACACCGCCGGCTCCATTCGGAGCCGGCTTCTGGGTTGCAGGGCCTTTCCCGCTGGGCCGGCGGGCGCTCCCTTGGCGGGCGCCCGCCAGCTCAGCGGGAAAGCCAGAATGGCCTCCGCGGTCTTTTGACCGCGTAGCGGCCAATTGGCGGTTTCCGCTTATTGGAATGACCCCCAAAGTCTCTTTCGTCGTCGTTCCTCCCTTTCTGACTCCGTCAATGGCCCACGAACCAGATCTATCTGCATGGGTTCTTCAGGGGGAGTTGGAGGGGCTTCGGATGGAATATCTTCCGTTCGCCGACTGCTAGCACGAAAGGTACCAGACTGGTATGGAGCTCGCGTTCTACGTCTTTCGAATCTTGCGCTCTCGAAGTCTATATTCGATGTTCATAGATTGATCCATTAATTCCTTCAAAGAACAAGCTGGAGAAGAATGTACAAGCTCATCTTTAATTTCTTCACGCAGGCCTCGGCGGAAAAGGGTTATGAAGGTGCGTTCCACCCAGGAGGTTTCAGCTGCCAGCTGTTTGAAGCGGGTTATATACTGCAGAACATCCTGATTACCCTGCTGAATGTCACGTAAGGCTTCTTCAGCTGCTGCTTCTACCCCAGGTCTCTCAAACATTTGTTTGAAAAGAGTCAGGAAAGTGGAATAGTTAGCCAGGACTGGGTCTTCTGCAGAAACCAGAGGAGTCGCCCAAGCAAGCGCCGGACCAGACAAGGCGCTGATCAGATAGCCCACCTTAGCTTTATCCGAAGAAAACTGGAGTGGACGAAAGGCAAAGAAAACCGTCAGGGCATCCAAAAATTCCTTCATCTTTAGAGGATCTCCAGAATATCGAGGAGTAGTGGCAGATACGGGTGGTATGTCCTTGACTGGGAAGACAAGACTGGTCGTAGCGCAGTGTTCTCTGCCCGTAACTATTGTAACTCTTGGGCTTGTTGTTGGACAGTCTGCAACATGGCTTGAGCATTTTCTGACGCCTCTCCCTGTGGATCTTCCATGGCGATCTCGCAACGCTGAGTCCTTTGGCGTTGCAATCTGTTACGTACTGCGCTGGACTTCTCACCTCTGGATACCGGGTTGTCGGATACACCAAGTCTTCTACGGGTTCTGAATACTCCCAGATAAGGGCGTTCCCTTTTAGTAGCCACGGTGACGCTTGACAGGCTACGCCAAAGCAGACCGTACCCTCAAGAAGGAGTCCCAGAGGGAAAAAACCCCAACACTGGGGAAAAAAACCTCAAACAGGAACTCCTGAAGAAAAACAAGAAAAAACAGGCCTAAACAACAGGAACCAAAAATAGGCAAAAATCTCCCAAGGCAAAAAGCAGGAACAAAGAACAGGCAAAAATCTCCCAAGGCAAAAAGCAGGAAGAAAGAACAGGAGCGAACAGCACAACCAGAAGGAAGTGTTTGCAACGCAAGGTGGAACAAGACTGACTTACTTATATACTGAGAAAAGGGAAGTGACATCACAGGAAAAGGAAAGAACACCCTCTTGAATTGGGAAGAGCCCATAGACCAGTATAGGAAAAAGAAAGTAGTATAAAAGAAAAACAGAGCATGCTGGGACAAAAACACGAAGAAGACAAGATGGACACAACATGGACAGAGACAGGTAAAAAGACCAGACAAACCCACCAACAACAAAGAAGAGAAAAGAAAAGGCTACAGGTAAGTGTAGCGCAACCGGGAGCGAAATATATGCTTCCCAGAATGTGTAGTTAAAAAACGCGGGGAACGGCGCTCCGAGTATCGGTAGCGCGTTCCATCCGTGAGGACAGAAAGAGACGCTGCGTCTGAGTGCAGCGTTACAGAACGGGCCGGGGAGACTCACTCTGTAGAGAGCTCCTCAAGCAGAGTCGAGGAGAAAGAAAACAATGTACTAGATCAATTGCAGACTACGATTATGGAGGAAGTGGCGTACACTGAAACGAGCTCTCCTATGGAAGTTATGATTGCAAATTTATCGGAGGAGATAAAAAAGGGGGTTTCAGTGTCTGAAGCAAACCAAACCAATATAACAGGAGGTCTGCGAAATATTGTGAAAAAAAATTTATTTGTTGGCTAAAAAAGACAGGTATTGGAAGATACAGTGGAAGTTCTGAAAGGAGACGTAGAGTCGATTAAGCAGGATTTGCGACAGTCGAAAGTTAATGAGCAGGAATTACAAGATAAGCTGCAACGGTTAGAGAATGCGGCAAGGGGAAACAACTTGAGAATTTTAAATATACCGGAGGGGGTGAAAGGAGATCATATTAAGTCATCCATAGCTTCACTCATCAAGAGTGCACTGCAGTTGGAGGAGACAGATATGGATATTGTTGCAGATATTCAGAGGATTCATAGGGACCCCTTCAGGAGAGATCCCGGTAAAAAAAAAAGCCTCGCAAGATTTTGGTAAATTTTCATACTTATGCACTGAAAGAGAAGATTTTGTTAAAAGCATTAAAGCAAAAATCTCTAAAAGGGAAGGATTTCTCTTTTAAAAGTTAGGTTGGATCTTGCCAGAAGTACTCTTAACTAACAGTGGGAACTGGGGAAACGTCTTGAGGACTTCAAGAAACTAGGTGCTACAGCACAACTGAAATTTCCAGCCTTCTTGCGTGGGATGTACAATAAAAAGATGTATAATTTGAGATATTAAAAAACAGCGTATGAATTATTAGAGCACTATTAGGAATGGAAAATCCTAGATGAGTAGGTCAGGTTCACACACTCACAGTCCTCTGACCAGGTATCCCAGAGGCACTCTAAAATCCGGGCACATTATCCAGCCCATAAGGAGACAGGGGTGGGTACCCCTTGGGTGGAGTATTGGGGGGAGGGGTCATGTGGTGGAGTGGAAGGGGAGCACAGGGTAGGGGGAGCATCAGAGTTATATAAGGAAGAAAAAGATTTTTTTTAAAAACTCATTCACCTCAGACATACTAAGTGGCAATATTGCTTGGGGAAAAAAATGGGTATCGGTGATATGAAACAAGAAGAGGATAGTAGTCTGTTGTGAATCATGACATGGAATGTGAATGAGTTGAGGATTAGAGGAAGGAGAAACAGAATTTTGCAGTACCTAAAGGATGCCCCAGTGCATATTATAATTTTGCTGGAGACTCATTTGACGGGAAGGGAACGTTAAAAATTGTTTAAAGCCCCAAAGGTGGGTCTAATATGTGGTGTGTACGGAAAATGACACTAATATTAGAGGGGTGGCTATAGTGTTTAAGCAGCAGATTAATGCAGTAGTGCTGAATGTAGTTTCAGATAACGCAGGACGTTGGCCTGTTGCCAAACTTCAGGGATGTGACACGATATTAACAATGGTTGGGTTGTATGGTCCAAACTCCGATGATTTAGGTCCGATGAGGAAGATGTATTCTCATCTTTTGGATTTTTCTCACCCGGTTATTAAGGCAGGGGATTTTAATATGCTGATGGACAACAATCTGGACAGGTCGAGAGCGAAATTTATAGCCATGCCAAAATCTCAGTGTGTCCTCAAGTCAAAAATGAGGGAGTTTGATTTGTATGATATTTGGAGAATAAGAGCAGGAGGGCAACAAGTTTTCTCATTTAGAAATAAGAAATATGGCCACGCTTCTAGGATAGACTATTTCTTGATAGATCAAGGACAGGTGGAGGCGGTTGATAACATAGAATACATGGCTGCACATTTATCAGCCCATTTGGTGGTGGTTCTAACAATTAAACTTGCCACAAGATGGGAGATGAGAACGTGGACACTAGACCGATCTTTGTTGCTGGAGAACGATGTTGTGACACAATTGCGTACAGAGACAGAAGAGTTTTGAAAATTTTATCTAGGTTCCTCCCCTATAAGTATGGTGGGGGACGCATTTAAAGCATTTATAAGAGGTAAAATAACGAGCCTTACTGTTGTCAGGAATAGGACGTATAAGATCAATCAATCAGGGATTTGTTAGCGCAGCTACTCACCTGTGAGGTTCTCAAGGTGCTGAGATCGAAGTGAGTACGTTAGAAGCAGAATTGGCCAAATGTGACCGCTTATAAGGATGAGGTGGAATCTTCGGACCAATTGGAAGGTAGGAGGAGATGTTGAAAAACACAATTGGAGGAGTTATTACAGATGATGTTAAAAAAAGATGAACTGCCAGCAAATTAGCCCATTTTGAATATAGAGAGAATGTGGGGAAATTGTTAGCGTGGAAAGCTAAGATAGAAATGACCAAAAACAATATTAAGAGAAATTTCTGACCAAACGGGAGTGAGATGGACAAATAGTAATGATAGAAGGAAGGCCTTCTAACTGTTCTTCTCAGAGTTATATAAGGAAGATATAGTGGTAATGATGGAAGGGGGTAAGAAGTTGGGCAGGTGCAGGTATATTTCACAAAATTACAGTCAAAGAGAAGGAATCTATGATTAAAAAATTACTCTGGGAAAGATTAGGGCTGCTCTCAGTCTAGGTAAGCGAGGAAAAGCGACAGACCCAGATGGTATTACGATAGAATTGTATAAAGTATTGGGGGAAACAATGGTTCCAATAGTGCTCTGTTTGAAGAGATTTGAGATAAAGGGGGGGTGGGTGAACTTCCTGAATCTTGGAATGATGCAATAATAACTTTGGTTTTGGAGCCAGGTAAAAACCCGTCTAGATGTGAGTCCTATAGACCAATTCTGCTGTTGAACTAAGATTATAAAATCTTTGCTAAGGTGTTGGCGGAGAGGTTGAATAGCGTGGTAGGTGGTCTTCTTCATAAGGATCAAAAGGGCTTCAGAAAGGGTAGGCATTTCATGAGTTAACTTCCAGCTTGATAGGGGCTATCGATTTGGCAACAGCGTTTAGTCTCAATTTAACAGTTGTTGCATTGGATGCCTCAAAAGCTTTTGATAGTGAATAGGGTCTGTTTAGTTACTATCTTAAAGGAGAATTGATTTGGGGATAAATTCTGTCAGATGATGGGCCAAATCTACTTGAACTCCTTAGCTCTAGGGTGCTGGTAAATGGGAGTTTGACTTCCTCTTTCAAAATAACCAGAGGTACGAAACAGGGTTGTCCGCTCTCTCTGATACCGTTTAATTTGTATATTGAACCTTTAGCCAGAAGAATAAGGCAGGACCAAAGGATTTGACCTTTTTTATACAGTGGATGAGAGAAAAGTTTCTCTATATGTCGATGATCTGCTTCTGTGTGCACCAGTTCTACGTACAGTATTGCCAGCAGTTTTTGATATAGTTGAGGAGTTTGGAAAAGTGTCTGGTTATCAGGTTAATGAGGAGAAGACTGAAAAAATGGTGTGGAATCTGAGATGGGGAGCCTGCTAACTAAAACCGAATGAGATAGGTGTTAAAATTGTACAAGATATTGAGCAGATTCTAGTTGTTAACCTTAAGCAGGTGAGTATAGAATGTTGCAATTTGATGACTGGCTGGGTGTATTTACCTGTCAATTTTGGGCAGAGTGAACTTGGTAAAGATGGGAATTCTGCCTAAGGTCAGTTTTTTTTATATAAGTCAATCCTGTTGCAATTTGATAAGAAGCTGGTAGCTGAGATCCAACAGGGCATTAACTCATTTATATGGGCACAGAAGGGAGCACGAATTTCATGGAAGAAGCTACGTAGAAGAATGGAGAAAAGGGGACTAGCCTTGCCAGATTCGCAGCTATATCGTTGGGCCTTCCAACTTAAAAATGTAAAGATACTCTTTTCCTCCCCTGATATGACAGATGTGGGATGCATGTTTAAGGCTATGTTAGGGAAAGTGAAGGGGGGGTCTAAATCATTTCTTGTTTGAATTTGGGGATCTCAATTGTTTCAAAAACATTAAACTAAGTGTGTTGAAAGAGGCAGCTAAAGTATGGTATAGTGTAAGGTGCATGTGCAAGGTAGAATACTATAGTTACTGGGCACCTATTTAGGATTCGCCAGGCACGCCAGAGTGCCTCATGGACTTTTTGGCTACTCCAGTCAAGAATGCGGGGTTTAAAAACTAGGATGATTTAGTCAAGGAAGGCAGCTTACTCCTATTGGGGTAAATTTGGGTAGAGACAGGTGGGGATTCGTCAAGATTATAGTACTTCCAACCGAAAGGGTGGGCACAGAAGGGGTGTAGGAGTTTTGGTCTGAAGCATCAGTTAGAGGAAATGATAATGGGAGACCCTCCCCCCAAAAAAGAAGTGGCCATTTGGTATTGGGAGATGATTGATGTGACGTATCGGGAATTTAAGTTGGGGAAATTTCTTCCCAGGAGTACAGTTGCAGGATGTGTGGCAGGCGTCTATGCATACCTTGTACTCTGAGGTCAAACCAGAAGAAACCATCTGTATTCAGTTCATAGGTCATATGTGTCACCCTGTAAACTGTCAAAAATGGGGAAGAGAGTGGTGGCAAAATGTGGAAAGCACGGAATGGAAAAGGCCACAGATGTCCATATGTTCATGGAATGACCGGAAATGCAACCATTTTGGGAGGCAGTGAGGATAATGATTTCAAATGCTTTGGGAGTTGGTATTAAAATTAACCTTATTTTAGTTATCTTTGGTAGATTAAAGCATGCAGGAAACCTTAAAAGTGACTCACAGAAATTGTTGATTTATGCCATATTGCTGGCTAGGTGAGAAATTTGTAGGAAATGAGTAGGCAAGGTACCCTTTCTTATATAGAGTGACCGGACCAATTGGCATTTGCGTTTAGAACGGACACTGCAATGGGGATCACTAAGGCGAAGAGGTTCTGGTTACCACTTAAAGCTTGGATGGGGAAACACACAGTGACGATATAATATCTTGTCCTGTGATTACTCTCCTTCTGTCTCTCTCGAAGCTGTCTAATTCAGTTCGGTATATCAGCCCCCCGTGTGGGGTATGATGATATAGAGGAAGGCCCTGCTCGCTAAGGCAGCAGGTTGTTCACAAAGAGTGAGGAAAGACCTGGAGCCTAGGGTGAATGAGGACAAAAAAAGAAGGGAAAAAAAAAAAAGTTGCATCATCTCGTGCTTTGTCAGAAGTCAGTCAGTCGACCTCCTTCAGTTCAGAAAGGGCAGAAAAGCGATTTTCCATACCAAATTGCAATGCCATTGAAGGAATGGCAGGATAGACACCTCATCCTGAGGTGACCCGCCAAGTGTCCTGCTGTTTCTTCCAGGGAGCATAGAAAAAAAATCAGCATGTCCTTCATGAACGTCTGAGTTGTAGTCATTAGTGAGCATATTCATTTCCATTATACTGCTGTTGCATAGGATATGAACAAATTGTGTAAGCAATACTTAATACTATACCATCACGTTTTCCACAGTAGGATTACTGCTAATATTTTTTTAATTTCATACCCTCAAATATTTGCATAGAAAACAATTGTTAATCCAGAAGCACTAGATGTGTTGCCAAGTTTGCAAGAGAATGGTAGGTTAGCCTCATTGCTTTTTAAGGAGGTATTTTACTCCTGCTATCTATCTCTCTCTCTCTCTCTCTCTCTCTCTATATATATATATATATATATATATATATATATATATATATATATATATGTATATATATGTTCGATGGCATGTGTAGCTGCAGATACACATGCTGTGCACAGTCCGCCGTCTGGTGTTGGGCCCGGAGTGTTACAAGTTGTTTTTCTTCGAAGAAGTCTTTTCGAGTCACGAGACCGAGGGACTCCTCCCATTTCGATTCCATTGCGCATGGGCGTCGACTCCATCTTAGATTGTTTTTTTTTCCGCCATCGGGTTCGGACGTGTTCCTTTTCGCTCCGTGTTTCGGATCGGAAAGTTAGTTAGAATCTCGGAAAAAAACGTCGGTATTGTTTGCGTTCGGTATCGGGTTAGTTAGGACAAATCGACACCGAATTTTGAAGAGCTCCGATGGCCCTTTGGGGTTTTTTCGATCCCCCGTCGGGGCCTGGTCGGCCCGGCCACGTGCGGCTTCAAGGCTGATGGAACGGACCCCATTCCGCTTCTGCCCAAAATGCCATCGCAAGTATCCGTATACGGATCACCATCTCGTCTGTAACTTGTGCTTGTCCCCCGAGCACAAGGAAGATACTTGTGAGGCCTGTTGAGTGTTTCGGTCGAGGAAGACGCTGAGAGACCGAAGAGCCAGAAGACTACAAATGGCGTCCACGCCGACAGGTCAAGATCGTTTCCAGGAGGAAGAAGAAGCTTTCTCTGTCCCCGAGTCGGATTCTGAAGAACTCGACGCCGAAGAAACAACCAAAACCGTGAGTAAGATGTTGAAAATCAAGACTCACGAGAAGTCTACGAAAGCCCAGGGGACGCCACCGCCAACAGGCCATGGCTTAACCCGAAAAATAGGTGACCCATCCAGGGCACCGAAAAAGGGCATGCTGGTGTCGAAGTCATCCGACTCCGGTCGAGATACCGCCACACAGCAACCTCGGAGCCGAGACAGCAGCTCCGAGAAAGTTCGGCACAGAGACAGCGGCACCGAAGAATTTCGGCACCGAGACACCACGCCGAAAACAAAGAAGGTTTCTTCGGAGCCTAAAAAGACTTCCGAAAAGGTTTCGGTTCCGAAACAGCCAGCCTCGGAGCCGAAAACTAGTTCCTATACAGAGGAACAAGGATTAACCTCCCAATTACATAGATTTGGAGAGGAGCTTCAAGCTGTAGAGCCTGACGACACACAAAGAAGGCTTCATATTCATGAGGACACAGGGAAGATAACCACTCTTCCCCCAATCAAAATAAAAAGGAAACTTGCCTTTCAACAAAAGGACAAGCAACCACAGGCAAAGGTGGCAAGGAAAACAACCCCACCACCGTCTCCACCACCATCAATACATGCATCACCAGCAACAACTCCACCGCTGATGCACTCACCAGCTCATACCACAATGAGTCAGGATGATCCCGATGCATGGGACCTCTACGATGCTCCAGTGTCCGACAATAGCCCAGACTCTTATCCTACAAAACCGTCACCACCTGAGGACAGTACATCCTATACAGAGGTGGTCACAAGGGCAGCCGAGTTTCACAATGTCTCCTTACATTCGGAACCAATTGAGGATGACTTTCTTTTTAACACCCTATCCTCAACCCATAGCCAGTATCAATGCCTTCCCATGCTCCCAGGAATGCTAAGACATTCAAAACAAATTTTTCAGGATCCAGTTAAAGGCAGAGCCATAACTCCAAGGGTGGAGAAAAAATATAAGCCACCACCCACAGATCCAATATATATTACAACACAACTAACACCAGACTCAGTAGTTGTGGGGGCAGCTCGTAAGAGAGCCAACTCTCATACCTCAGGCGACGCACCACCTCCAGACAAGGAGAGCCGCAAATTTGATGCTGCGGGAAAAAGGGTTGCAGCACAAGCAGCAAATCAGTGGCGTATTGCCAATTCACAAGCACTTTTGGCAAGATACGACAGGGCTCATTGGGATGAAATGCAACATTTCATTGAACACTTACCCAAGGAGTTCCAAAATAGAGCGCAACATGTGGTGGAAGAGGGACAAAGTATCTCAAATAATCAGATACGGTCTTCCATGGATGCAGCAGATACAGCTGCAAGGACAATAAACACTGCAGTCACAATACGAAGACACGCATGGCTGCGCACTTCTGGGTTCAAACCGGAAATCCAGCAGGCTGTGCTCAATATGCCGTTTAATGAACAGCAATTGTTTGGGCCGGAGGTAGACACTGCCATCGAAAAACTCAAAAAGGACACCGATACAGCCAAAGCCATGGGCGCACTCTACTCCCCGCAGAGCAGAGGCACATCTCGGAAAACACCTTTTAGGGGAGGGTTTCGAGGTCAACCCACAGAAACCACAACCTCACAAACCAGGCCTACCTACCAGGGTCAATATCAGAGGGGAGGTTTTCGGGGGCAATTTAGAGTGGGCCAATTCCCAAAAAATAGAGGAAAATTCCAAGGCCCCAAAACTCCTCAAAATAAGCAGTGACTCACAAGTCACACAACCCCACCGCATAACACCTGTGGGGGGGAGACTAAGCCAATTTTACAAACTTTGGGAGGAAATAACAACAGACACTTGGGTCTTAGCAATTATCCAGCATGGTTATTGCATAGAATTTCACCAATTCCCTCCAAATGTCCCACCGAAAACACACAATATGTCAAAACAACATATAGATCAAGCATTGCTACAAAAGGACGCAATAGAATTAGTACCAATTCAACAAAAAAACACAGGAGTTTACTCACTGTACTTTCTAATACCCAAAAAGGACAAAACTCTGAGACCAATACTAGATCTCAGAACACTAAGGGGGTTATTCTAACTTTGGAGGAGTGTTAATCCATCCCAAAAGTGACGGTAAAGTGACGGATATACCACCAGCCGTATTACGAGTTCGATAGGATATAATGGACTCGTAATACGGCTGGTGGTAAATCCGTCACTTTTCCGTCACTTTTGGGACGGATTAACACCTCCTCCAAAGTTAGAATAACCCCCTAAATACCTACATAAAATCAGACCACTTTCACATGGTCACATTACAAGACGTAATCCCACTGCTCAAAAAGCAAGACTACATGACAACATTAGATCTAAAAGATGTGTATTTCCATATACCAATACATCCTTTACACAGGAAATACCTAAGGTTCGTATTCCAAGACCCAGTGCCACAATACGTCATAACAACAGATGCTTCCATGACAGGGTGGGGAGCACACCTCAATCAACACAGCATCCGAGGACAATGGGATATAAATCAAAGACCGTTTCACATAAATCACTTGGAAATGTTAGCAGTATTTCTAGCGCTAAAAGCATTTCAACCCATCATAACCCAAAAATACATTCTTGTCAAAACAGACAACATGACAACAATGTATTATCTAAACAAACAAGGAGGGACACACTCGACGCAGTTGTGCCTCCTAACACAGAAAATATGGCATTGGGCGATGCACAACCACATTCGCCTAATAGCACAATTTATTCCAGGGATTCAGAACCAGTTGGCAGACAATCTCTCTCGATCACCAACAAACCCACGAGTGGGAAATTCGCCCCCAAATACTAAACAATTACTTTCAAATTTGGGGGACACCTCAAATAGATCTATTTGCAACAAAGGAAAACTCCAAATGCCAAAACTTCACATCCAGGTACCCACAAGATCAATCCCAAGGCAATGCTCTATGGATGAACTGGTCAGGGATCTTTGCATACGCTTTTCCCCCCTCTCCCTCTCCTTCCATATGTAGTAAACAGGTTGAGTCAAAACAAACTCAAACTCATACTAATAGCACCAACATGGGCAAGGCAACCTTGGTACACAACACTACTAGACATGTCAGTAGTACCTCATGTCAAACTACCCAACAAACCAGATCTGTTAACACAACACAAACAACAGATCAGACATCCAAATCCAGCATCTCTGAATCTAGCAATTTGGCTCCTGAAATCCTAGAATTCGGACACTTGCACCTCACACAAGAATGTATGGAGGTCATAAAACAAGCTAGGAAACCTACCACTAGACACTGCTACGCAAACAAGTGGAAAAGATTTGTGTATTACTGCCAGAATAATCAAATTCAGCCATTACACGCATCTCCAAAGGATTTAGTAGGATATTTACTACATTTGCAAAAATCAAATCTAGCTTTCTCTTCTATAAAGATACATCTTACCGCAATATCAGCTTACCTGCAAATTACTCATTCAACTTCACTATTTAAAATACCAGTCATTAAAGTGTTTATGGAAGGCTTAAAGAGAATCATACCACCAAGAACACCACCTGTTCCTTCATGGAACCTCAACATTGTCTTAACAAGACTCATGGGTCCACCTTTCGAGCCCATGCATTCTTGTGAAATGCAATACTTAACGTGGAAAGTTGCATTTTTGATTGCCATCACATCTCTAAGAAGAGTGAGCTAGATTCAAGCATTTACCATACAAGAACCATTTATTCAAATACATAAAAATAAAGTAGTTCTAAGAACAAATCCTAAATTTTTACCAAAGGTTATCTCACCGTTCCACTTAAATCAAACAGTAGAATTACCAGTGTTCTTCCCACAACCAGATTCTGTAGCTGAAAGAGCACTACATACATTAGACATCAAAAGAGCACTAATGTACTACATTGACAGAACTAAACTAATCAGAAAAACAAAACAACTATTTATTGCCTTTCAAAAACCTCATACAGGAAATCCAATTTCAAAACAAGGCATTGCTAGGTGGATAGTTAAGTGTATTCAAACCTGCTATCTTAAAGCAAAGAGAGAGCTGCCTATTACACCAAAGGCACACTCAACCAGAAAGAAAGGGGCTACCATGGCCTTTCTAGGAAATATTCCAATGAACAAAATATGTAAGGCAGCAACATGGTCTACGCCTCATACATTTACCAAGCACTACTGTGTAGATGTGTTAACTGCACAACAAGCCACAGTAGGTCAGGCTGTACTGAGAACATTATTTCAAACTACTTCAACTCCTACAGGCTGAACCACCGCTTTTGGGGAGATAACTGCTTACTAGTCTATGCACAGCATGTGTATCTGCAGCTACACATGCCATCGAACGGAAAATGTCACTTACCCAGTGTACATCTGTTCGTGGCATGAGTCGCTGCAGATTCACATGCGCCCACCCACCTCCCCGGGAGCCTGTAGCCGTTCAGAAGTAGATCTTCAACATTTGTAAATATATTACTTTAACCTTTATTATGTACATACGTATTTATTCCATTGCATGGGCACTATTACTAATATACACAACTCCTACCTCACCCTCTGCGGGGAAAACAATCTAAGATGGAGTCGACGCCCATGCGCAATGGAATCGAAATGGGAGGAGTCCCTCGGTCTCGTGACTCGAAAAGACTTCTTCGAAGAAAAACAACTTGTAACACTCCGGGCCCAACACCAGACGGCGGACTGTGCACAGCATGTGAATCGGCAGCGACTCATGCCACGAACAGATGTACACTGGGTAAGTGACATTTTCTATATATATATATATATATATATATATATATATATATATATATATATATATATATATATATATATATATATATATATATATATATATATATATATATATATATATATATATATATATATATATATATATATATATATAAACATATGTGTGTGTTTGATAGCATGTGTAGCTGCAGATACACATGCTATGCATAGGTCCTGCCATCTAGTGTTGGGCTCGGAGTGTTACAAGTTGTTTTTCTTCGAAGAAGTGTTTTCGAGTCACGGGATCGAGTGACTCCTCCTCTTCGGCTCCATTGCGCATGGGCATCGACTCCATTTTAGACTGTTTTCTTTCCCCATCGGGTTCGGATGTGTTTCTTTTCGCTCCGGTAGTTCGAGTCGGAAAAGTGCTACAAACTCTCTAATTCGTCGGTATTGTTTCGATCGCGTACCATCTATCATCGACACTTCGGTACTGGTGGATCCAACTCCTTTACTTGCCCTTCGGGGCACACAAGCCCAACTCTGGCCTGGTCAGGTCGACCAAAAGCCTTGTCGAAGCCTCATGGACCGGACCCCGTTTCGTTTCTGCCCTCGGTGCCACGCCAAGTTCCCTTATACGGACCAACATCTTGTCTGTAACGTGTGTCTATTTCCAGACCACCGAGAGGATACTTGCGAGGCCTGCAGATCCTTCCGCTCGAAGAAGACTCTACGAGACCAAAGAGCGCGAAGGTTGGAAATGGCATTGAGAAGCACCGAACGTCTTGATGTGGAAGAAGGGGAGATTATGCACACCGCAGTCTCCGTTTGGGGGTCCGACTCCGAGCAAGAGTCCGAGGATGACAGACCAGTCACGGCAGGACAGCATGTGAGTATGCCTGCCCCTGTCCAATCCAAGCCCAAACACAAGGCCTCGGGAACGCCAATGCCGGAAGGCCATGGCTCCACCCGTAAAAAGACTTCCAGTGACCAAGCAACAACTTTGGCACTGAGAAAGGCCACGCCACCGAAGCCTTTGGACTCGAGCCGAAGCACAGGCTCCGAAATAGGCAAACACCGACCCATGGAGTCGAAGCCTCGAAAATCCCTCTCAGAGCCGAGGCCAACATCTACTCCAGGCCTTTCGATCCTGAGGAAACCGGCTTAGGAGCCGAAAAGACCCATATACACAGAGGAGCATGGACTTTCCAAACAACTTAACGAAAGCCATAGCTTTTCTGAGGAACTCACGCAGATGGAGGAATTTGAT
Organism: Pleurodeles waltl; assembly: GCF_031143425.1. Lineage (NCBI taxonomy): Eukaryota > Metazoa > Chordata > Amphibia > Caudata > Salamandridae > Pleurodeles > Pleurodeles waltl. The sequence goes on from NC_090449.1 coordinate 725,944,754, forward strand.
GAAAGGCAGGCCAGAATTCAGATTCATAAAGACACTGGCAAGATCTTAACTGCACCTCCTCTAAAAACAGAGGAAGCTGGCCTTTCAAGGACAATTGGACACTGATCAGCCACCAGCTAAAGTGCCAAAACCCAAACCAAAATCTCAACCTCCTCAGTTCTCACCTCATCAGCCTCCTCCTCATTCTCCTCACTTGACTGTCTCTCCACCTACTACCCCCACTGCACAGTCTCCAGTACACTCTGCAGATTCACACCAAGATAATGTCGACCCATGGGACCTCTACAATGATCCCATTTCTGATAACAGTCCAGACTGCTATCCTTCAAAACCATCGCCCCCAGAGGATAGCACCTCATACACTAAGGTTCTAGCTAGGGCAGCGTCATACCATAACGTAGCCATGCACACAGAACCTCTTGAAGGTGATTTTCTCTTTAATAAGTTATCCTCCACCCACACTATGTACCAGTCTATCCCCATGCTTCCTGGCATGTTAAAACATGCACATCAGATTTTTCAAGAACCAATTAAGGCAAGAGTCATCACTCCTAGGGTAGAATAGAAATATAAGCTGCCTCCTTCTGACCCAGCTTTCATAACCCAGCAGCTACCTCCAGATTCCGTAGTTGTCAGTGCAGCAAGGAAAAGGGCTAACTCCGTCGTCTGGTGATGCACCGCCACCAGTAAAGAAAGCAGAAAATTTGATGCTGCTGGTAAAAGAGTAGCATCGCAAGCGGCTAATCAATGGAGAATAGCCAACTCCCAAGCCCTACTGGCTAGATACGATAGGGCCCACTGGGACGAGATGAAAGATATCATCCAGCATCTCCCCAAGGATCAACAAAAAAGAGCCCAGCAAATAGTCGAGGAAGGGCAGGCTATTACAAATAATCAAATTAGGTCAGCTCTAGACTCCGCAGACACAGCAGCAAGAACAATCAATACTGCGGTCACCATTTGAAGACATGCATGGCATTGGTCATCAGGTTTTAAACCAGAAATCCAGCAGACTGTCCTTAACATGCCATTTAATGAAAAACTGCTTTTTGGCACTCAGGTTGATACAGCCATTGAAAAAATGAAAAAAGACTCTGACACTGCTAAAGCCATGGGTGCTCTTTATTCTACACAGTACAGAGGCTCATTTCGAAAGCCTCAATACAGGGGAGGTTTTAGAGCCCAAACATCTGAGGCATCTACCTCACAATCAAAACAGTCTTACCAGCCGCAGTACCAAAGAGGGGGGTTTTGAGGAACTTATAGGGGCCAATTCCCCAGAGGTAGGGGAAAATATCAGCCATCAAAGCAAACCTCACACACAAAACAGTGACTTGATCCACATCTTCCCTCACCACACTTCCCCTGTGGGAGGAAGACTGCAAAAGTTCCACACACACTGGTTACCCATCACAACAGACAATTGGGTATTATCCATTATCCAAAATGGTTATTGCGTTGAATTTGTACAAATTCCTCCAGATATACCTCCAAAACCACACAAACTCTTCTCCCAACACATTTCCATGTTGCAAACAGAGGTACAGTCACTATTACTCAAACAAGCCATAGAGCTTGTACCACATCATCAAATAGGAACAGGGGTTTACTCCCTGTATTTCCTTATTCCCAAAAAAGGCGGAACATTGAGACCAATACTAGATCTCAGAACCCTCAATCTTTGCATCCTATCAGAACACTTTCACATGGTAACACTACAGGATGTAGTCCCACTGTTACAACAACAAGATTTTATGGCAACATTAGATTTGAAAGATGCGTATTTTCACATACCCATCCATCCAGCACACAGGAAATATCTCAGGTTTGTATTACAAGGAAAACATTACCAGTTCAAAGTGTTAGCTTTCGGGGTAACAACAGCTCCCAGAGTATTTACAAAATGCCGTGCCGTAGTCGCAGCCTACATAAGAAGGCAACACATCCATGTCTTCCCATATCTCGACGACTGGCTAATAAAATCCAACAGTCAGACACAGTGTCAACACCATACACATTATGTAATACAAACCCTACACACGCTAGGGTTCTCAATAAATTACCAAAAATCTCACTTACAACCAGCGCAAGTTCAACAGTATTTAGAAGCCACATTAAATACCAAAACTGCACTTGCAAGCCCAGGTCCACAAAGGATACAATTATTCCACAATATATTATCACAAATTCAGTCAAACTAACAGTACACAGTCAAGTTTGTCATGAAACTGCTGGGCATGATGGCATCATGCATCGCCATTGTCCCGAATGCAAGACTAAACATGCAGCCTTTACAACAGTGCCTTGCAAAACAATGGTCACAGGCACATGGTCAACTTCAAGATCTAGTGTTGATAGACCACCAAACACACATCTCGCTTCAGTGGTGGAATTCCTCAAAATTAAACAAGGGGCGGCCATTTCAAGACCCTGTGCCTCAAGCCGCACTTACAACAGATGCATCAATGATTGGATGGGGAGCACACCTCAACAATCACAACATTCAGGGACAATGGGACAACAAACAAACAACTTCACATAAATCACTTAGAATTGCTAGCCGTATTTCTAGCCCTTAAAGCCTTTCAACCTCTTCTCATTCACAAACACATTCCCATCAAAACAGACAACATGACTACAATGTACTACCTAAACAAACAAGGTGGGACCCACTCATCCCAGCTATGCTATCTAGCACAAAAGATTTGGTATTGGGCAATACACAACAACATTCACCCTGTAGCACGATACATTCCAGGGATACACAATCAATTAGCAGATGTTCTCAGCCGAGATCTTCAACAAACACACAAGTGGGAAATTCACTCCCAAGTACTTCAAAAATACTTTCACCAATGGGGAACACCAGACATCTATCTATTCGCCACCAGCGAATACGCAAAATGCCAAAACTTCGCATCCAGGTTCCCACACCCTCTATCCAAGGGCAATGCTCTATGGATCAACTGGTCAGGGATATTTGCTTGCGCTTTTCCCCCTCTCCCGCTCATTCCATTTCTGGTCAACAAACTGTGTCAAAACAAACTCATACATATAGTGCCAACGTGGGCACGTCAACCATGGTACACGACATTGTTAGACCTGTCACTAGTACCACACATCAAACTGCCAAACACACCGGATCTGTTAACACAAAACAAACAAATAATCAGGCATCCAAATCCAACAATACTCAATCTAGAAATTTGGCTCCTCCTGAAGTCTTAGAGTTTGGATATCTACATCTTCCACCAGATTGTATGGAAGTTAAACAAGCAAGAAAACCCACTACCGGGCAGTGCTATGCAAACAAATGAAAAAGGTTTGTCTTTTACTGTCAATCCAAACAAATTACACCTCTTACCGCATGAATACAAGACATTGTAGGTTATTTACTTAATCTACAAAAAGCAAATTTGGCTTTTTCATCCATCAAAATACATCTCACTGCTATTTCAGCGTATTTACAAAATATACAACACACGTCTCTACTTAGAGTCCCTGTTATCAGAGCCTTCATGGAAGGGCTAAAACATATCATACCACCAAGAACACCTCCAGTGCCTTCATGGAATCTCAATATTGTACTCACACGACTCGGGGTCCACCATTTGAACCCATGCATTTGTGTCAGATTCAATACCTAACGTGGAAAGTAGCATTCCTCGTTGCAGTCACTTTATGACTTTAAGAGTTAGTGAAATACAAGCATTCACTATTGAACAACCCTTCATACAAGTACACAAACATAAAGTAGTACTTCACACAAACCCAAAATTCCTACCTAAAGTGATCTCACTGTTTCATATCAATCAAACAGTGGAACTTCCAGTCTTCTTCCCACAGCCAGACTCCGTAGCAGAAAGAGCGCTGCATACATTGGACATTAAAAGAGCTTTAATGTATTACATTGACAGAACAAAATCATTTAGGAAAACTAAACAGTTATTTGTGGCATTTCAAAAACCACATACTGGAAATCCATTCTCAAAATAAGGACTAACTAGATGGATAGTAAAATGCATCCAAACGTGTTACCTAAAAGCCAAAAGGCAGCTATTAGTAACACCAAAAGCACACTCCACCAGGAAAAAAGGATCAACAATGGCCTTTTTAGGAAATATACCAATGACAGAGATTTGTAAAGCAGCCACTTGGTCAACACCCCATACATTTACCAGCTACACATGCCATTGAACGGAAAATGTCACTTACCCAGTGTACATCTGTTCGTGGCATGTTCCGCTGCAGATTCAAATGCGCCCACCCGCCTCCCCGGGAGCCTGTAGCCGTTTGTTACAACAAACATTTGTACATATGTATATGTATATTTCAATTCCATTTGCATGCACATCTCTTTTCTTTATACTCTATCACTTCTACCTTACCCTCCGCGATGGAGTCGATGCCCATGCGCAATGGAGCCGAAGAGGAGGAGTCACTCGATCCTGTGACTCGAAAACACTTTTCGAAGAAAAACAACTTGTAACACTCCGAGCCCAACACTAGATAGCAGGACCTATGTGTAGCATGTGAATCTGCAGCGGAGCATGCCACGAACAGATGTACACTGGGTAAGTGACATTTTCCATATATATATATATATATATATATATATATATATATATATATATATATATCTCAAACATTCCATGCATGGGTATGAGATATGGGAGTTTTGTGAAAAGGTTGTTAATCCAACCTTGATATTCATTTGGCCCCTCATAGCCATCCTACTTCCTTTTGTTGTACTCTTGCATGCCTTAATTTAAAATTTGCCACTAATGATATCAGGTTGCACCATTTGTTTGTGTAAATTTGTATAGCCTGTTAGTACTTCAGTAGTTTCAGGCGTACAAGGATATGTATGATAGTCTGGGCGTGCCATCAGAGCATTCCTAGTGTAGTTTCACCATATTAGTGCAAAACTATGCATTGCTGACATGGAGTATTATACAATGCTTTGACATTAAGACACACTTATTTGAATGTTCCTCTTTAACTCTGTTTTGCTTTCTTTCAAAGTGTTAAATTAGATTTATGATTTCAGCTTCCTGTAACTCATTGTTTGTAGTAATGTTGACCTTTGAAGCAATTTATAACCTGTGAAGTGTCCCATGTATGCAATGTCAGCAAAATATTAGTCTTGAATACACAAAGCTTATTTTCCTTCTTATCAAAACGTATGCCTGAATTTTAGGATGCCCAAGATCTTTTGTGCTAGACCCTCTATGCCGCTCTGCTGTTAAGGCAAACAGCAAGGGGATGTCCAGCACTCATACTGGGTGGTTCTCATCATAAGTGAGTATGCTGTTTGTATTCAAATCTTTTAGCAAATCTCACCTTAGCTCTTAAACCCAAACCAGATCTGAATAGTTCATGCGCTTTCACTAACTGGTAATCACAAAACCAGTGATGGGAGGCCACAATCTCTTGTCCTGGACCATTTATTCATGCAAGGACATTGCTAATTAATGCAGACAAATACAAAATCTTTTTCCTCTGTATTGTTCCACCTTGATACTCCGTTCTTTCCACACTGATAAGAAATGTTTCCTTCTTCACAAAGGTCTCCTCTATCTCCCTTAAGAGTGTTATTTCCATTCTGAAATGAGCCAATCCTTCATACACACCCTCTTATACCTTTTGCCTCCTCATTGTCAGACTTCAATCTCTATCCTCAGTTAGCTTCACCTCACTGTCCTACGTATTCCTCATGTCATGCCATATTCTGGCCTAGCAAGCCAGGCTATATGCTAATACGCTGCACAGCTCCTTGCAGTCAATGCAGCTAATGCACTGTCAACTTACTAAAACAGCCCTCATTCACCTCTCCAAATGTATTGCCTTTCCTCACCACAGACCATTCACATCTTCCTTAACCTACCAGCTGCTTAATTTACTCTCTCCTGCTCAGCACTCTTGCTTCCCTATTGCTGGGGAAAGTACTGAGTTGTTCCAAACATGTTTTCTGCTGATCTTTTTAGTTCAAGTCCATTTTACTCCATGTGAATGTTCACAAGGCTGTGTTTTTGGCCCCTGGTGTGCTTTAGATGTTTTACCTGGTTGTAATACTTTCTTTTGGTTCTGTCATGTGCAACCCAATCATCTTCTCTTCCCCTTCTTACACTCAGCTGTACTCGTATGCTGTACTTTAAAAATGAAATTATTTGCTTGTCTGATTCCAGCATTTTAATTTTCTTAACCCCTCTTTTTCCCTTACTCAGTCGTCCTCCCTCCTTAAATCATAGAATGAAACTTTATAATACATTTGAAGCTGAATTCCTTTCAGGTGCACATGATTGGCTACTTTTGATAAAATTATTTTCACTTAACAATCAGTAGCGCAAAATTCAGTCACTATGAGCATGTCGTACTTCTAAAGTAGTTTGCTCCTTTTTTGGGGGGGTCTCTCCAAGTGTGCTTTCTGCACCAGTTATTAACTTTGCACCTTGAGTGTACTGATCACACCCCCATGCTGTAGACCCATTGACTAAAAGTTAGTTCAAAGTCATCAGCACGGTTATCCTGGTCTTCATCACAATCCACAGCGTCCACCCCCTCATTTCTTTCCAGTCCTGGCAGGCTTCTACTGCCCAGACTACCAAAAGCTCTCAGCCTCTTGCCCGAAGTCGGTTTTGTTCATTCATCACCCTTTTTGGTAGAGGTAATTTCTTTAGAGACGCTATACTCACCGGAACTGCCTTAAGGGTATGTCTCCCTCTTCCTTTTTCTCAACCACAGCTTATAGTAGGTCAAGTAAAACATGAATGTGTGTAAATACTTAAATGTAGTTTTCCTTCATCTCTTCATTCAGTGGCATTTACAATCTGTGTCACAATCTCACACCCTTTGTCTAATATTGCCATAACAGGATATTGTCCTGTGCAGAAAACTGTCGATTAATTATATACAGTCTTTCTGTTCCTTGAACTTTGGCATTTAAATAGAGGATAATTAAATAGAGGGGGGACCTTAATTTCACCCCTCTGCAAATGAGTAAAATGAGCAGGTCTCACTTACATCCTTACCGCCACCACTTACTTCAGACTTTGGTCTGTAGTCATAAAAACTTCACATAAGAAGCCATCACTCCCTTCAACATAGTAAACACATTTACTTAGACCTATTCCACATAGCACTAAAAATCCTCACAATAATAAAGTCAAAGATTGACAAAGGATAGTACATTTTAGGGAATCCCTTGTCAATCTCTTGCCTGCAAATTTTCTGAATAATCATAAGTATTTGTCATCCTTTACATGAACAAATACTTTCTTGGGGTTGTATGCTACTTTGTTGTGTGCAGTTACATCACCGGACAACTATGTTACCTCCAATACATCATTGTGCATTGCATCATCTCAATAAGTTACCTGTCACCTATTCTTAATTATATAGCTTCTACTCTTAAATTCTTTGTTTCAAAATGTAGATGTTAACCCCATTGATCACACTACTGGCAACTTTTAAAGTCCTACTTGTCCCGCTGCTCGTGTTCGCTAACAGCCTCGTGTATGTCACAGACCTTGGTTTAAGATCCTATCCTCCATTAAAACAAGTGACAAATACCTAGTAGCTTGCATGGGCTTGAGACACCCTGCACAAATGTGACCTGGGTAGTATCCCTAAACCCTACCCTCTTACTTTCATCATCTATAAAGAACATCACCAGACAACCATCACTCCTCCACATAGTAAGTCATATTTTTTAGAATCAGACACCTTAGAATCCCTGCGTCAATCCTATATGGATTCATGCAGTGGTCTGCTTTCTGATCTTTCTTTTTCAGACATGATCCCTAAAGAGGGTTCTGCATGCATTGAACTCAACCATTGCTTAAAGAGGTTCAGTCATATTCTTCCCAGTCATCACTACCAGCACTGGCTCTGCTGCTACTCCAGATTATCTCCAGGGGCGTCAGCATGTTCTCCAATGCAGTAGTTCGACCAGGTAGCACCCTACCTTTTCTAAATATTCATCTCAGGACATCATCTCAGCAACAACAAAAAAAGCGCAGATTGGCTTTTTCAAGCTACAAACCTAGGATTTGTAATATAGTCTCTGCCCAACTTCGTAAAGGAGTTAATCTGACCTCTTCAAAGAACATCTTGTTTGCAGTTGGTAATAAACATACACTTTCTGATGGATACAACTACCTGTGGATTCCTCACCTAATGAATACTCCCATGGCGCCAGCATTCGACGGAAATCTTCTTACTAGTCTCTGCATGTCGACGAGGACGTCACGCCGTCTGACGTCATACAGGCAATAAGAGGTCCTCGACGACGTGCGGACGTCAGTTCCCTTTTTTCCGTGCATTCGAAACGGTTATCTTCGAGGGAGCAACTGTTACTTTTGTGGTTACAGTGTATTTTTGCTGCGTAGTCTTTCGCTGTGGTAATAATGTCGCAGAGAAAGTCTGGATTCAAGCCTTGTCGTGAGTGTGGAGGCAAGATGTCGGTGACGGATCCTCATTCCGATTGCCTTTGGTGTTTGAGCTCCGACCACGACGTCTCGACTTGTGATTCATGCCAGCACATGAATCCAAAGGCCCTCAAGGAACGAGAGGCGAAGCTGTTTATGGCGAAATCGAAGGAGAAGCATCACAAGAAGTCTTCTTCTCCAAGACATCGGCGTCATCGAGACTCCCGGCGCCGTAGAGAATCTCGGCGTCATTCGAAGGAGACTCGTTCCAGGTCTTCGGATCGGCGCCGAAGGACATGGGAGATCAGTCCCACGGTTACGCCGCATCCTTCGACGCCGTTGCCCTCTCCGGCGTCTCCAACTTCACCTGGACAGGCGTCGGTGATTGAGGTATTGGAGCCTCAGGTGTTTTCTCCGGCGTTGCAGACGTCAAGGCCGGCGTCGGGGTCGCCTCCGAGACGGGCACCCCAGTATCCGGCTTTTCCCACCCCTGGAGCCGATAGTTCTGCATTCTTGAATGCGATGTATGCCATCTTCCAACAGATGGCTCCAGGGGGTGCTTCATAATAAGTGCAAGAGTACTTCATGATCTTTATATACACAATCGTAAATCATGTGCAACCTCTGTTCCCTCATGTTACCTATACCATGCCATTGATTCAAACCTATGATTGCGCTACTGGTTGCCTTGTAGTTGCGTACATAGAATGAGAATAAATTACCTGACTAGAGTAAGTAAACTGTTTTTGAAGATATCCTTACTTACTGGAAAGCTTTCTCCAGATAAATTGGAGGCACATTATTTATATGGGTATTAAGGTAGGGTCAGTGGACATGTGAGGGGCATCCCACTCCAAGTAATATATTTCTCTTACATGTGCCTACATTCTAAATTAGATTAGACTATATTAGAACAAATTCTACTGTTAATTGAAGATTGATGAACGCAGAAATTGGTAGCATTATATAGTCTTATCAGGCTTCAGAGACCACCTGTGTGAATTTCATCCTACTTGAGTCAATGCAGGGAGGAGGAACATTAATGACTATTTACCATTTGTTCCAACCAATGTTAAGTGATTTAAGGCATATTTTGAAATTCTTTGTTTTTTAACTTGCTCTTGGGGTGTGTGATGGACTGAGTATTTTTGAGGAAACAACTATGACATTAAGGGTGAGCCTGAAAACGATCTGAAAATGGATGCAGGACGAAACAGAAATCAAATACAAGATTTACAGCAAGGGCATAAGGAGACTTGTTCACTAAGCGATTACAAGAGACTCGCTTCAGGAGAGGGTCAGCTAAACCTTCTCTTTATAAACAAGGAAATGCACTGTAATCTTGCAATATGGTAATGAGGGAGACATGTAGTGCAAAAGGGGATACAAGTGTCCTTTAGGTCAGTCATCATCATCATCAAAAAAAACTTTATTCGATTGTTTTTCAATCATAAAAGTCATTACACATAAAAGAAAAGAGAAAACGGTTATCGGTCAAGGGAAAAGAAAGGATACAGGGAATAAAATAGACATAAATATGAATACGAATGCAACAGCTAAGAATTTAAGAGAAGTGCTAAAAGTTAATAAGTAATTCTATTAAAACAAATAAAATATTCTCTTACAAATCTCGCCCATTTGCCTCAAGGCGTTGTCTGACCTTAATCACTGAGCAGAGGAACAAAGCCTAGTCCATTACAAACCGTAATAGAGGGAAGGGATAAAAGGTACAAAAAAGCTGGGCGACATTGTTTAAAATGCATTAGTTTTAAAAGTGGTATCACAAACATTTTCCTAGGACATAAGTAAAATTTACAGAAAAAAAGTGTGTGCATTGTATTTTGATCAGAGACATTATCGCAGGGACATTTTTGCAGTTGTAAGGACCAGTCATTAATCAGGGGAAAACTAACCAGGCGATGGAAAGACTCAAGTCAAAGGCGCGTAAGGACAAACCGGTGTCTTGGGTTCGTGACTTTACATAAGTATGGTTCCATACCATTCATTTGCTGTATCATGTGGTTTCTCCTGACACTGTTTCTTTGCCTCCATATCCCATCTCAGCTCGGCCAGATGGCTAAGGCAGATATTTTTCAGCTCTTTCCTGGAAATTGTTTTCAATTCATCTGGAGTAAAAAAAACAGCTCGGGTGGCCTAATTAAATAAAAAGTGCTTTATATAGTTTAGCCATGGGATTTTGGACGAGTAGGTAAGTGCTTGCGCTTCTGCTATGATAACCCTGTTCAGCCTTGCAGGATCCGAAGTCCATACCTTATGCCAAAGTAGAATTGGTTGGACACGAATGAGATCTGTGAGGTGTGTTACTCCCATTTCTGAATGGCATTCTACTATTGACGTTGATTGCGGGACACTTAAGACTGTTTTCAGAAGAGCGTTTTCAGTCAGCTGTAGGGTAGTGCAGTCTCGGTGTCCCCAGAGTCCAGCCCCATACAGTGCTACTGAAACGCATTTCGCATTGTAAAGAGTCATCATGTCTTTAGGGGTTGCTCTCCCCACCCTTTCAGAATTTTTTGTTATTGCCACAACAGTTTTTGTAAATAACAAATTCCTTGCTTTTATAGCTTGTGCCCATGTACCTCTGTCATCAAACACAATGCCTAAATACGAAAATGAACCTGTGTCGACTAGCTTCACACCTTTTAAGTCTATGTGGCAGTTCTTTGTACGGCATCTGGAATATGTCATGGAAAATGTTTTAGTGTGGTTAATTTTAAGGCCCAAGGCATCCATGCAATTATCAAAGGTTGTTACTAGTCTTTGCAAAGCAACTGGAGTGCGGGCCATCAAAACGGCATCATCCGCATACATAAGGGCTGGAATCTTCCGGGAGCCTACTTGTGGAAGATCACCACAGGCATTGGAAAGAGTCCCCTCTAGACTATTGATATACAAGGCGAACAATAGGGGAGCTAGCACACAACCTTGACGCACCCCTCGCTCAATGAGAAAAGATGAAGTGCATTCACCTTGAAGCCCATAGCGGACCTTGGCGTTTGCACCAGCGTACAAATCCCTAATGAAGTGGACTATGGTAGTATCGACCCCCATGTCCAACAGAATGGGCCACAATTGTGAATGCACCACACAATCGAATGCAGAGGTTAAGTCAACAAATGCAAGGTATAGTGCTCCAGGCTTGGCCCTTGTGTTTTTGCCAAGTATAATCTCTAGGTTGAGGGCCTGTTCCGTTGTCCCTATTCCGGCCCTGAACCCATATTGTAAGTCAGAGAGGATGTAACTTTCCACTATCCAATCTTGTAGTCTATTTAAGATAATACGTCCCGCAATCTTTGCAAGTGTGTCGAGCAATGAGATGGGACGATAACATGCGGGATTATGGCGGTCTCCCTTTTTGTATATTGGGATAATTATGGATTCAGACCAGGTCGAGATGAAGGTAGTTGAACAGCAGGCGCGTAGCACCTGCGTCAATAATGGCCCCCAAAGAGGGACGTTCGATTTGTAGATGTCAGCTGGAACTCCATTTGGACCTGGGGCTTTTCCGCTTTTACTTGCATTGATAGCATCAGTAACCTCATTTAGAGTAAATGGTGAGATGGGTTCATGAGAGTCTAGTTTAGGGAGATTAATTTCCGGTGCCAAATTTTCTAAGGAGTATATGGCAGAAAAAAAAGCAACCCACTCGTCTTCAGTAATGGCGATTTCGATTTTTGGTATTTCTTCGTCGCTTAGGAGCGGCGAGTTCACAATGTTCCAGAATTTAACATTATCGTTCCGGAGACTCGCATCGAGGAGGGATTGCCATGCCTCGTTTTTTAAATTCTGTTTTCTTTTCTTTATGGCTTTTTTATACTCCTTCCTCTTTAGACTTAGTTGGCATTTGTCCGAGTTTTGTAAGTGTAAATAGCTTTTTAGGTTCTTACGGGCTTGTGTGCATTCAGCATTGAACCAGCCTTTGTTCTTCGGTTTCGATTTGCTAACATTTGCCTTGAGAAACTGTTTTACACCAGCCGTAATGACCATAAAGGCCTTGATGCAGTCTCGTGGGCTCGTGTTATCTGCAAGGCAGATATTAAATTCATTAGCATAGTTGGTCAGTAGTTGTTTCATGAACCCTGTAGGTTCAATTTCTGACCATCGGATGTTATAGCCATTTCTTGCTCCCAGATCAATATTTTCTACTATCTGCTCTATTTCCCTGTGTATAAGAAGGTGTTGGGGAAATGTGAGGCCTACAGTTTGAGGTTTATGGTCGCTGTATATGGTGTCTTGGATATCATATTCAAGTACATAGGGGAGGAGGTTATTGGAGAGTAATATAAAATCAATTATCGTATTAGCTTGCCTACCGTTAAAAGTGGGTTTCAGTTGTGGTCTGCCCTGGATCAGACAGTTACACAGAGTGAGGTCAAGACTAAATAGAGCTTCATTCAGCATGTTACCTGAGTTATTATGTATGAAATGTAGTGCATCACCATCAGGGGCATAAGGGCAATAGCCCTTGATTGAACTAGGACACAAGTATATATTTAAAATCCCCTCCCCACACAATATAAGACTGTTTATCTGAGGAGTCACATGCTCGATCTATGTCATCCTGAAGGAGGTTAAATACAAAACGGAGATCTTGAGAAGTACATTATTGTAGAAATTAATAACCACCAGTTGTGCGATATTTTTTAGATGACAAGTAATCATTTGGTAAAATGTATTAGATATTAAAACAATGTCCTTAATTATATCGCACTTATTGGATATAAAGGTACACAAGCCACCCTTAGCCCTGCCATGTACAGAAGGAACGACAGGAGTATGTAGTGTCCTGTATCCATTTATGTGAATCGGGTTCACAGACCAGGTCTCTTGGAGGCAGACCCAGGGGAAGCACTGGATGTATTCTAGCCAGTCCTCATTTTCCATCTTAGATCGAAGGCCAGCCACGTTCCAAAATAAAAATGAAAGATTGTCTTTACACGTTATTTTTGGCTGACCGGTCAGTCAAAGACAGTGATGGTATGTCTGCCATGACAAATAAATAAAGGCTTGAAGATGTTAGTGTTTTTGACCACTTATCTCACTTACAAACCCAGCCCAATAATACCAGGAAGCAAAACTAAGCAGGAGTCTATCGACCATGGAACCCAGCTGCAATGTGAGAAGAACTGGATTCCTGAATCTACTAAGATAAGATATTCAGTGCAGAGTAGTCTCTGGAAATAAAAGCAACAGGCTCAAGCAGCTTTACTGATAAATATTAGTTGAGCCCAGCCTACAGCAACTCCTTGAAAGTCTAATTTTTACTGCATGCACCAGGATGTATTTTCTGAACCTTCACATAAGTGATTAGGACTATTGTGCTAAAACAGGGTGAAGGTCTTATGGAGGCATCCTCTCATGGGCCAAGTGAAAGTTGATGACAAGTGTTTGCAACTTAGTTCGGAAACTACTGCTGATAGATCCATGCAGGGTTTTTAGACTTGGCTAACTTAGGTGAATGCTGCAAACACATTGCACAGAAATTGGGGAAACTTAATATTTTGATAGTTCAAGTTGGTAAACAATAACATTTAAACTGTGTGAAATGGTCCCATTTTGTAATGATTCTAGACAAGCTAATCCTTTGGGAGAGCATGTGTAGGAAAATCAAAGCAAATTACCAAGAGGTTTCTGGTTCTGAATCACTGTCAGGAAAGCGTCTTTCTCAAAAAGGATGATCGAATTTTACAGCTGCGTTTAAGATGAAGATTCAGAAATGTTAAATCTGAACCAGATTGTGGGTACCCAGACGGTGTCCAGTTCTAGATTTGTATCTTTTTGATCCTAGTACTTCTGGTGCTTCTAAGGGAGTAGGGGGAAGTATTTCTCTAATCACAATCCAGCACCATTATTATGCCTGATTACCGACAGGACTGACCACTTTGCTGACTGTTCTTTCATTCCTCAACATCAGAGAAAGCAGATTGTCCTCTTAAGCCGTTTTTTTTCTGCTCACTATCTAGCCTTTGTGGGTTGTTAAGGCAGGCAAAGTGGCCCCTCCTGGGCACCGGCGTAGGTCTCCCAGAGTCTCAGCTTTCATAGTTGCACATCGTTCCTCTTGGATGCACCAGTTTTTGTGTTTACAGAGAACCCACAGCACGCTTTCTTCTCTACATGGAAGATGTAATTACCGAAAAACTGAGGCACGTCAGTGTCCAAACCAAGGAGGCCTTGGGTATCCTTATAGGAAGAAGAAGCAATGGGTGAATATGGTGAAGTATATAAGCAGCACTGACAAGACTAATTGGATTCTTTTTCTCTCCTGCTCTCTCTTATGAAACTGCTGGAGATCATGTGATGTCCTGAGGAGAAACCTCCAGATGAAATAGCGAGAAAGTTGAACATTGCTCTTAATTAAAGACCCTTGCAAATCTGGCTAACCCGGCAGATGAAGGTGGTGTCGTGAAACCTGAAATCCTCACAGAAGCAAGAGGCCTTCAAACTCCCACAAACACCGCAGCAAGAATTCAGAAGTCAATTTGGATGTGTACCGAATGTTATATGTTGGTCAATAAAACTAAGATTGGGCATCAAAACCAAGTGTCCGTAGAACTTTATCCTTAACAGGAGACAAAGCACAAAGTTCAATAGTTATCCAGCTTAAGATATTCTCCTGAGTGATCTTTTTGTTTTGTTTAAACTATTTATGTATTGTACTGGTATGTTACAAAACTGGCTTCAAAGTGCATCAAAGCCCCTCACTGGCACTTTTATTGCAGGTGGAACATCTCATAACTGAAGTGTTTTTTTTGTTTACTGTTGATTGCACAGGATCCAGTTGAAATCCGATCCCCAAATTAGTTTCCAATTTAAAGCAGTTATTCCATGCTAAAATTGCCTCAGTTATATGGTGCATACTTTTGGGGCAGTGGGTACTCTTTAGAATTGAATCCACAGTAAGTCATCACTGGCTCTGTGTTTTTTGCAGACACAGTTGTTAAGACCTTGACTTAGTCTTAGTTGTCCCCTCCATATGAGGGTTCTACAGTTAGCATTGACATTTCTACCAGAGTTGATATAGCACTTAAGAACCACTATATTTCATTGCATGTCATAAACAAATGTTATAAATGCAGATTTTAATTTGCCAGGTTCAATTTTAGTACTAATGAACATAATGGGTGGAGGCACAACAGTCAGATCCTTGCAGCTGTTTGCAAAACGGGTCCACCGGTTGAAAATGAGGATGTTGCAAGGTACATCAGATTCGGAGTATTCACAGGCTTACTCGCCGTCACTTGAAGTTACTCTTCAGGTTCACTTCTCCTACTCTTCCTCCTCTGTGACGCCTAATTTTTCACCTGCCACTCCACAGCTTTCCCCTCTGGCGCCTACAACACCTGCCTTGCCTCAGATACCAGCTCAGCCTGGATGTCAGCAGTCTCAAACATCTGTGCATGTGAAGCTAAGAAGCAGTTCCTTACAGAAGTTCAGGAACTCGTGGCAGGTGTTGAGGTGTTCAAATTTACACCACTCCACATACTGAAAGTGAAGATCTTGTTCTGCATTCTCATTCGCCAGAAGAGCCAAATATGCTTTTTTTTTGTGGCCTGGTATTATTAGTTGTAAACATGCATTGACATTTGGGACCTAGTATGACATTGTTACCAACAGAACCTTTACCAGCTTTGATCATTCCATTCTTTTGAGTAATCAATCTTTTTTATTGCAATAGTTCCCTTCAATGCCAATACTTCAGAAAAAATATATTTAAGTATGTTACTTTTGTATTTTAGCTAATTTACTTCCAGAGTCCGGTATTAGGTTTAGAGCTACAGTTGTTTTTCTTAAGTATGATTTAGCCCTGTTTGGAATGTAGTTGCCTGCTGCAAGGCTTTCACATTGTAATTCTGAAATCCTTTAACCAGAAATCCCCAAAAGTTACAGTTTCTATTATCATCACTACCTTCACCACCAAAGGATCTGTTCAAGTGATTCAAATTGATTTAATTACTTCTCATGATAATGTCTGAAGAAGCAGCTGTATTTTATTGTTTAATTCATGAAAGACGTCTTAGCAAAATATGGCACAATTCATAGAATATAGTCCAGTACTTATGGAATCTTCACAAAAGTGACAAATTATTGCCATCACCCAGTCTTTCTCCTACATCTGGTGTGTAAAACTGCACTGGTGATTAAAAGGAATATTCTTGTACATCCATGTGAAGGTCACATTTGGATGATGAGATGCAGAGATGAACACACTTCAAGCTGTAGGCGTTGAAAAAAAAATGAAGTCCAGAAACACCATTACAGATTCTTTGCAAAGCGCAACTATATGCTTAGTGTTTAAACCCCAGTAGCAACAGCAGCATACTCAGCGGAGTCAGCCATGTCATCAGTGTAAATCTTTAGAAAGGAAGAGGTGGTCAGCAACCAATGGCAGCCAGCGGAAAACCTCCCACGAGGCAATGACTCTTTTCATCCTCTACCTTGTTAGCCACTTCAGTAGGGGAAAGTGTTTCATGTCACCAGAAAAATGGGAAAATATAACCAGTTGGTGTTCCATATTGTGCAAAAAGGCTACTGTCTGAGCTTGAAATACCTTCTGCCGGAAGTCCATCTGACAAAATCTCCCAGAATAATAATGACAAAGCAGTAGTGTGTGCCTCCTCATTCAAAAGAGAATTTCTTCCTGTTACCTTCTGGTTGGGACAAAAAGGAGTCTGAGCAGTAGTTCAGACCCATCCTGGATCCTAGGTAGACAGACCAATGGATACAAAAAGCAAAATGCAGGATATTGGCTCTAAATCAGAAATTCCCCATTTCCATCATGAAGATTGTATGTGTGCTGTAGTCCTACAGGACACATGTTGCCACACTTGTGTTGCAGTGAATCATCAGAAGTTCTGAGGTTCATTATTGTGAACGAACACTACCAGTAAAATGTCCTATAATTCAGCCTGAAGTCAACCCCACAAATTGTTTTCCAAATGTATACAGTCATAGCAGCACATTTGAGATAGTAAAAATATTAACAAAGACCTAGCTGCACAACTTTGTTGTGTACAAACTGGGGTTGCAGGTCCTCCAACAGAATTTCAAACCAATTACTGCTTAGATGCAAGACTGGACACTCGAATCACAAGTGTCTCCTTTGACGGAGAGGCACTTTTCTGTCTCAAGCTAGTGACGACAGCCAGTGTGATTGAATGCATAATACCTCCTCTGCTGGGATAAATGGTGTCCCACATTTTTCTAGTACCATATGCTGGCCTTCACATAAGACCTATTCAGTAAAGGCTACAGGTTCAGTTGTCTCAGTATTCTGGGGGTTGGATAGACAAACTCGCTGTATCTCAAACTGCAATTCATTCATTCCCTTGGTAGTGCCGATCAGAGGCTGTTCTGAAAGCAGTGCCCTTACATCAAGGGATCTCAACTCCAACAATTGTGACAGATCTCTTTTTAGGATGGGGGTGCTCATGTGAATCACCTTGACGTGCAGGCCCAAGTAAAAGATGGCTTACCACAGCAATCCTTTCGAATTGAGAGCAGTCCACCTGGCTGTCAATTGTTTGCTTCCATCTTTCAAGATACGTTTCTTACTTGTTCAGACAGACAATACTTCAAAGTATTATATAAACAAGCAAAGGATGGAAATATTCCAGGCCTCCGTCTCATGAAGCTCAGTCAGTATGGAAGAAATTGTAGGCAGAAACATGCAGACTCTGTCACGAGAACGTTTCTAGAAACTCATGATTGGATACTGCACATCGTCCTACAGGGCATTATCTGTGATTGGGTGTATCCCTTGGTAAACTTCATGTAGACAGAAAACAGAACATGCCTTGACTTCACCTCCATGTATTTACAACCAGAAATGAAGGGGAATGCCATTTTGATAGACTGGCCAGGGCTGTATCTTTACACCTTTGCTCTGATACCACTGATTCTATCAGTACTAATCAAGTAATCAAGTTAATCTGCAAAGCAAGGATGATTCTCATAGCATCCTCAAGCAACAGCAGTGGCTACCGTGACTTTTTACATCTGTTAGTGACTGCTCAGGGTACCGTTGTGCTAACAATGTGTCTTTTAGAGGTTTTTGTAGTGGATACTGCATTCCAACGTTAAATTATCAAAATCAAATCTGTTAGATTGTTTTTCTCCCCCATCGGGTTCAGACGTGTATCTCGGAGGTCCAGGACAGAATTTCAACACCTTTCACAGCGCCTTTTCAGCACCTCAATTCTTAACCCTTTGACAGATAATACTCGAAAGACAGCCGGCAACTGGTTTTCGCCTCATATTTTGCCCTGTCTGTCCAGGCTCGATCCCAATTCAACTTCGACTTCCAACTTTGCTGCCGCCTTCTTCCACTCGATCAACACAAAGTGGTGGAAAAGACTCCCTTCAGTTTCTGCTCCTAGTGCCAAACTAAATATTACAGACAGGATCAACATTCTGGACCCTGTGCCTGTTTCCAGAACACAAGGAAACATAGCATAAACCTGGCCTGGCCTTCCGGTCAAAAAAACATATCACCAAGCAAGCACTCTGTGCCGAAGATGCACCTGATATCTTCAGGGGCTAACCACTTGACCTTCAAACCGTAGAGGACTTTGAGGGGGAAGCAGAAGCCCACGACATGCCTATGGAAAGCCCCATCCTATTGCTAGCAGCAGGGAAGTGTCCAACTCAGAGTACAAGCGTACCACCTCAAAAGGGCACATGAATACACCTATGAAAACCTCCCACACCCATACATAAACGTACCCAACGGCTCAAGGAACCCCACTGCCTTTGGGCCATGGAGGAGTCCAGCATAAGGCAAAGGAGCAGACACCTGTCCCTCTGCCTACAAAAAGCACTTGAAATACACACAAAAAATGAAGGAACAGATCGTCTCGAAGTGAAAGCCAGCCTCAGTGCTAGCATCAAAAATGCAAACCTCGACACTGGAAAATACCATCGGGTCCAAAAGCTACACCTTCGGAACCAAAAACTCTCTCACTGTCAAAATCATCTCTCCGTGCCAAGCACACCTCATCGCCCAAAACAGCTTTGGCACCCAAACCATCAGCCCCGAAACCACCATTGTGCCAAAAATAACTGAGACCTCCACAGAGCTGAAAGGGAAACCTGTCGAGCCTACACTCAACAAACTGCAAAAACATCTTGACGCCAA
This sequence comes from Pleurodeles waltl, assembly GCF_031143425.1. NCBI lineage: Eukaryota > Metazoa > Chordata > Amphibia > Caudata > Salamandridae > Pleurodeles > Pleurodeles waltl. Next base: position 725,964,335 of record NC_090449.1, read on the forward strand.
ACAAAACTCACTGTATATTAACCAGGACACTGGAAGAGTAGTTACAAAACCACCTTCATCCCCAAAAGGCATACTCCTTAAGGGGAGGAAAACATTTGAGGTGGAGATCATGGACCTAATCCTCAGAAGAACCCACAAAACAAACACAGATGGGTACTAGCCCTATACTCTCCCTTCTACTCCACCATTACCTATTCTTCCTCTGCTGCCCACTCATCCCCCATCAGTACAACACTCCGCTCACGGTCATTCGCAGGGATCACCCACGCCATCGTCTTTTAGGGACAGAGCACAGGAGATAATACTGACCCCTGTTAAATACCATATTTCCAGATTCTCAAGGTGACCCTGAAAATGTTGACAAAGCATGGGATTATTATATAGACCCACAAGTTGATACTGACCCTGACTTTTACCCCTCTAAACGTTCCCCACCAGATGACATAACTTACCATGAAGTCCTGCCGGGGCTGCACACTACCATAAGGTAGATAAAAACACTTTAGAAGATGAGGTTAATTTCACTGTAGAAAGGCTATCTAGATTGCAGGGTACCGTACAATTCTTGCCAATGTTAAAGGACATGCTTAAGCCCACTGCTGAAATCTGAAATCTTTAAGCAACCTGTAAAATGAAAGGACCTAACCCCAAGGGTTGACAAAGGTAAGCCTTCTCTATCTGACCCAACGTATATCATGGGGAATGCTCTTCTTTATTCTCTGGTGATACATACTGCCAGAAAATGGGCTCTTTCGCTGGGGACCATCGATGCTCCCCTCTAGTGACAGAGAGAGCAAGAAATATGACACGGTGGGAAGGAGTGTGACAGCACATGCAGCCAACAACCTCAGGATAACAAATTCAGTAGGCCTCTTCTCTAGGTACAACAAGGCACAATGGGATGTGATGCAAGAATTACTCCCACATCTCCCTGACAAATGCAGGCAGAGAGGGGCGAAACTGGTAGAGCCTTCAGTGTGCCTTAGATGCAACAGACTCAAGCGCAAAGGAGGTTAACATTTGCATCATCAGGCGCCACACATGGCTTAGAGTTTCTTTCTTCAAGCCTGGTGCTGGAGAAAATAAAGAAAGACACAGATAATGTAAAGGCTATGGATGCCTTACAGACATAACACCTTATGCTTATATCAGTCTCAGTACACCCAAGCATACTAAAAGTCACAGTCCAAAGACAATAGAGGTCGAGGTCATGGATCTGGTCTAAAGGGATCACCTTTACTCCAGTGCACTTATCACCAATAGGGGACGGCTACGGGACTACCATGCAGGCTGGGTACAAATTACATCAAATCTGTGAGTCCTTTCTAACATAAAAGACAGGTATTGTCACAAGCTCACAGCTCCATCTCCCAATATCCCACCTCGAACACAAGCTATGTCAAGTGTTCATCTGTCACTTCTACTAGAGGAGATACAAGCTCTGCTTCAAAAAGGGGCCATAGTGCCAGTCTCATACTCGCTGTACTGCCTCATTCCAAAGACAGACGGTACCTTAAGGGCTATATTAGACCTCAGGACCACTCAGCAAGTACATCCTGTCAGAGCTATTCCCTATGGTAAAACTCCAATAACTAATACCATTGCTGCAGCAAGGAGACTTCATGACAGCCATAGATTTTAAGAACGACTATTTCCACATTCCAATCCATCCATCCCATCAACACTACCTCTGTGGTCAAGTAAGTGGCCAGCCTTCCAATTCAAGGTGTTGCCATTCAGAGTAAGTGCTGCACCAAGCGTATTCACAAAATGTCTTGCAGTCTTGTAGCTCATCTCTTAGGTGAGGGGAACACGTTCCTATACCTACAAGATTGGGTGATTAAGCGTGCAGGCAAATAGCAATGTCTGCAGGGCACTCGTAAAAATAATCAACCTTGTACACAAGTTTGGCTTCACGCTCAATATAACAAAATCTCACCTTCACCCTTTACAAGTGCAACTGTTCCTAGGCATAACCCTGGACTCAATCACAGCCTAAGCCTATCCCAGTCCTAATAGGGTTCAAAAGTTCCAGCTAGCATTTCCTCTTTTTCAGCCACATCGTCAAGTTAATCAAAACAGTGATGAGTCTTTTAGGTGTGATGGCTTCATGTTTTTTCATAGTCCCACACGCATGTCTGCACATGTTCCCCCTTTAACATTGCCTCCAATCACAATGGTCTCAAATGAAGGGGCATCTACAAAATCTAGTGTTGGTAGGGCCAGCAACCCATTGCTCTCTGCAGTGGTGGAACAACAACGATCAGTTGCCGGGTCGGCCCTTCAAAGCCTCAGTGCTACAGGTGACCATTACAACAGATTCATTCCTATATGGTTGTGTAGGGGAGGAACGACATGTGCAAGATCTCACAGTGCTTAGCCAGTGGTCTCTACTCAGAAATATCTACTCACAAGTTACCTAGAGCTTCTTGGGATTCAGTTAGCTCTAAAAGCTTTTCAACAACATCTTCAACACAGACTAGTTCTACTCTGCACTGACAACACCACCCCCATGTATGACTTAAAAATGCAAGGGGGCACACACTCCTTTCAGCTATCCCGCATAGCGCAGCGCATATGGCAATTAGCCATACATCACACCATCCAACTTTGCAGATATGCTCAGCAGAATGCAACATATCAAAAGACTACAATGCCCACTTGGGAACAAACATCCTATCATTAACAAGTAGCATAATAAAAACAAATTAGAAAGACCATCATTTATTAATATACAAAGAATTAAATCACATACAAAGATAAGAAACAACCCATATCACAGACATAAAATGAGAAGGACAGAAGAAAGTGCTGAGAAATAAAGTGCACGTGATTCAGAAAGAAAAGGACCAAAGGTCCATCCAATAGAGACATAAATTCACAAAAGAGGAGCCTGCTGGTTCAACTTTTTTCTCATTAAATCATTAAGGTAAAAACAGAGGTAATAAATCCTCATTCAAGTCCTTCCTTCATTATAAAAAAGAAAAATACATCCAGGCTCAAAACACCATCGTCGACGTTTCGACCCATCCGGTTCTCGGGCTAAATCCGGGCTCACACACGGGTCTTCATCAGGACTAAAACGATAGGTGCCTACACTTATTCTAATGGCATTATCAAAATCACAATCCTCTTCAAAGAAAACACCTCGCCTAACGCCATATCAGAGGTTACTGAGATATTACTCCGTCCATCTTCATTACAGCCAATTGCTTCAGAATGATCCCTTGAAATATAGTCACCGGTAGCCTGAGTTCACATCCGACCGTCGAAAAAGAAAGGCTTGCCTGGAGATGGAACTTTTCACCACACCATAGAATGCAAAATGCCAGCGCTTGGCCTCCAGGTTTCCACAGCCAAAAGGCAATGCCCTATAGAGCAGGTGGTCAGGGATATGTGCTTATGCTTTTCCTCCTCTCCCACTCATTTCTTATGTGGTTCAAAAACTCACACAAACATACCTCACTCTAATCCTGATAAACCCCAACATGGGCTCGACAAGCATGGTTTACAACCCACCTACAAATATCAGTTGTGCCACACAAGAAACTGCCACTTTGGCCGCGGCTTTTAAAGCAGGGAAGGGTCACACACCCCAAACCCAAGCAGCTGAATCTAGCAATCTGGATGAAGTCTTAAAATCTGTATACCTCAATATTCCACAGGAGTTTAGGACCATTCTAACACAAGCTTGCACACCTACCACAAAAGCATGTTGAGTAGCCAACTCAAAGGTTTGTCCATTACTGCATGGCAAAAGAAATCCATCCACTTTCTTCCACAGTACAAGACATTCTTTGTTACCTACTCCATTTACAACAAGCAGGCCTTGCATATACCTCTATTAGACTGCACTTAGAAGCACTCACTGCATACATGCAAAACCTGTAATAAAAGCCTTCATGGAAGAATTAAAAAGGATCATTCCTCCCTCCATTCCACCAGCAGGTGTAGAATCTTAATATAGTTGTCACCAGGCTTATGAGTCCACCTTTTGAACCACTACGTTCACGTGATCTACAGTTCCTCACATGGAAGGTAGCATTCTTCATGGTTATAACATCTTAGCTGAACAAACTAACTCTTATTGCTCACTCTGGAAGAACCTCTCTTTCAAATCTATCCAGATAAATTAGTACTAAGAACAAACTCCAAATTTCTTCCTCTATTTCATGTAAACCAGACCATTGAGCTACCAGTGTTCTTTCCTAAACCAGGCTTAGTAGTGAAAGGATCTCTACACACCCTGAATGTTAAAAGAGCACTAATGTACCACATCGAGAGAACAGGACCCTTTAGCAAAACATAACAAATTTTATTGCTTTTTTAAATCCACAAGAGGGTTCACCTTTCTTTAAAGCAGGAATTGAAAGATGGATAGTAAAATATATACAAAGTTACTACACAAAGCTAAGCGATTGCTACCTGCAGCTCCAAGAGCTCACTCTACACACAAAAAGTAAGCCTCTCTGGCTTTCCTAGGAAACATTCCACTAGCAGATCTCTGTAAAGAAATTACATGGAATAACCCACATATTCACAAAACTGCTGATATCTTAGGTAACCAACAAGCTAGAGTGGATCAAGCTGTATTATGAACACTTTCTCAGACATCTCCGTCAACCATCTATTTGTAGCATGAAGTGCCATAGATTCATATGCACCCACCACCTCTCCAGACGCTAACGGCTGACATACACACCTCTATACTAAAACACTTGCCCTTATCTAAACTTTACCTGTTTGTTTATCTTTACTGTCACTCTACTGCTCCTATGCTAAGCAAGCCAAAAAGCAATCTTACAAAGGAGCTGATGGCCATGCGCAATACAGACTGTAGGAGGAGTCGCCATATCTCATGACTCGAAAGACCTCTGTGAAGAAAAACAAGTTGCAAATGTCAGAGCCCAAAACTAGATGGCAGGAGAATGCTAAGCATACAAATATACAACACTACACACTACGAATAGATGCTTACAGGGTAAGGAACATATCCCTTCTTGCTTAAATTCATTTGACAACATCAAGGCTGCACTACGTACAGCTGTTACAGCCTACTGAATCAGTCACAAGTCTTTTTTTTTTTTTTTTTTTCCTTCAATGAAAAAGCCCTTTAACTATCTTCTAGGAAACCCCTATCCCTAAAGTATTTCCTCAAGTCAGTAGACCCTCTTCAGAATGGGAGATTTACCTTGTTTTATCTAGGTTAATCTGTTAACCTTCGAACAATTTCATATGGCTTCCCTTCAGCGTATAACTTGGAAAGATTTTTTTTTTCTCCAATTGGATAAGACTAAAATCCTAAAACGTTCAGAACATATGTTTGTTAATTATGAGGAGTGCCACAGGAATTATGCGATACTGCAGCCAACTTGTTTTCTGCTTAATTCTGGTGTGTCCACATATTCTACCATCTGCTGCATATCTTGCAGAATTTACAAACAACAAGTCTATCTCCAGCTCAAACGTTTCAAAAGCACTCAGTGGCAGACTGTTTGCAAGGTTTACCCGTCACCTTTTAGTTGCTGATTGTTGTGTTCAGGTGGCAAATTGGTTACAATAAGGTGAAACCTTACCTACACTATATAAATAGTGGATAAATGGCAAAATAACATAGTAGTGCAACAATTGTGCTGCATTAAGCTGCATAATTTGCCACTGTATGCTGTAAATTTTGTCAATCCTGCTGCATAATTATTTTCCTCCATTGCGACAAAGTTCTTCTGGCCGGGAATATGAGCTCATTAAGAAAAATGTAGCCACATTGATGCAGCCTCTTTCTAGATGGATTGTTTTGTGCATTTTCCCTCGTTATTACTTGTAATTAAAACCTGTGAGGCATAAACCTCACCTTATGAGGGGAAAATAGATCACAACTACCTTATTTAGAAATGTCCCCAGTTCAGAGATGTGTGAAGCTGCACCTGGACGTCCGTCTACACGTTCACAAGATATTAGTGTCTGAAATCCCATGTAGATGGTCTTCTCTAAGTAATCTTTTTGTGTAGGCTATATTTCCCTTCGTTCTTTCCTCCGCATTTTTGTGAGTGATGTACTTGGTAGTCTATCACTGCTTCTGGCTATTAATGAAGGTGCTCTAAAGGAGGAGGGACATTTACTGGTTCTCCTCCAGGGGAATCTACATTCTAATAATTGTTAATCTTATTTATTCCCCAAGAGGGAAAGAAAACGGTTTGCTACTAGTTTCATAGCAAGGACCCTTGTCTTCTGTGAAAGTGACCAGGCTCAAGACTTGCTGGAAGGACATAATGTAATATTTGGTGGTATGTGTTCACTCTAAAAAGCAATTTCAGTTTTGCTTCTCTTTGGGTCTACAGCCCAGCTATATTCCCCTGCCTTCTTTATTTCAAAAATCGTTTGTGAAATGATTTTCTTACCACACTGATCAATATTTGGCTTTTTGAAAAGAAACTAGATTAAACTTGACCAGTATAGCCTTTTCATAGGTAACCAAAAATATGCATGTTTGTCTAAAGATTGTCTTTCCTTTTGAAAAGCAATATATGTGTGTGTGTGTGTGTATATATATAGATATATACACACACACACACACACATACAGATGCACAGAACCTTGTGTGTATGTATGATGTGTGTGTGTGTGTGTGTGTATATATATATATATATATATATATATATATATATATATATATATATATATATATATATACACTCTCATACATACTACCTAGTGGCAATCTGCTGTTTCATGGAAAGAGTGTTCTTTTGATTTGTTGATAAATTTAGCCCCGTTTGTCAAATCTTCATGAGACTTTAAAAAAACAGGATCATTCACCTCAGCGTCTTCTTGGAAAGCTTTAATGTGATCTGTCCATCGAGGTCAAGCAAAAAAAGGGTGGGAGGTCCCAAAACATGAAATCTCTATGCATTTTCCAAAGACTACTTTAAGACCGGCTACAGCAAAAAAATGCTGAACAGAATTAAACCAATTTTGCTGGCGGACACCTCGGAGATGGCCCAAACATGTTGGCAGTTCAAATATGGTGCAGAGATCCATTGTAGATCTAATAGCCACTGTTCTCACCTTTGGAAAAAAGGGTAAATTCTTTTTAACCCTACCCAGCCTCATTCCTAATAAAGAATAACTTGAATAGAAACTGAGGTAGTTTTCATTTTAATTTTACCATATAGAGGACTCTGGTCTCCACTGGAAAGGGGACTCCACATCAACATGCTGGAATTCTGTGTGATCTGGCTCCCATTGAAAGCCTTTCTTCCCTCTATCAGTGGTGCAGATGTTTACGGATAACACGACCACCATGTGGTACTGCAACAAGCAGGGCAAGGTGGGGTTGTGGACACTTTGTCAAGAGGTTCTGTGCCTCCGGACGTTTCTGGAACATCAGGGCATATCCTTGGTATTCAACATCTGGTGGGCTCTCTGAACATCAGAGCGGACAAACTCAGTCGACAATGCCCAGCGGATCACGAATAGCGTCTACATCTGGATTTGGCACAAGGTCTCTTTCAGCAGTGGGGATCGATCCTCTGATCTGACTGCCCCTTCAGGAGGATCTTCTGTTACAGCAACAGGGGAGAGTTGTGCACCCAAACCTGTCCACTCTCTGTCTTCCTGCCTGGAGATTGAGTAGTGGCAGTTGACAGCCTTTGACCTTCCTCCCAAAGTCTGTAACGTAATTTTAGCAGACAGGCAACTTTCCATCAAAATGGTGTACGCCTGTTGTTGGAAGAAATTTGTGGCATGATGCACAGAGTAGTCTGTTGACCCACTTTTTGCCTCCCTCTCTGAGGTCCTGTTGTTCATTCTGTCCCTTGTTCAGGAGTACTCTGCTCTCTTAAGGGCTATTTGTGTGCTATTTCTTCTTTTTTGTGGTTGCATTATCAACTTTAAGTCTTCTATTGTACATAGGTTCCTCAAAGGTCTTACACATCTTTTTCCTCCACCCCCATTCATTATGCCCTAGTGAGATCTAAATTTGATTCTGACTTTTTTGATGTGTGCTCCTTTCAAGCCACTTAACAATTGTCCTCTCAGGCTTTGCACATTGAAAACAGCCTTCCTTGTGGCAATTACATCTGCCCACAGAGTGAGGGAGCTTGCAGGTATTATCATCTGAGCCGCCCTACCTTTCTGTTAATCATGACAGTGGTGCTTCGTACTAAGGCCTCTCTTCTGCAGAAAATGGTCAGATCTTTAATGTTGGCCAGTCCATCACCTTGCCCTCTTTTTACGCACCCTCACGTATTTCTAAGGAACAGGAGAAGCCCCACTGCCTGGACCCAAAAAGATGGTTGGCGTTCTGCCTTGATCGTACAAGAGTTCCAGGTGTATGACCAACGTTTTGTAAGGTATGTGGATGTGAAGAAAGGTCGGGCATTGCCGAAGTGGACCATCTCCAGATGGGTCGTACTGTGCACTGGCCATAAAGCAAACCCATTTAAACACCCCTCCTGCCCCCCACCCTCTCCCCCAGGGTTTGTGCTCTCATTCCACCTGAGCTAAAGCTGCGATCATGACGTTAGCATGTGCAGTTCCAGTGCTGGACATCTGTCGGACAGCAATGTCGGCATCTCTGCACATGTTTGCCAAACACTACTGCCTGGACATTCAGGTCCGTAGGGATGGGCACTCTGCCTGTTTGGTCCTGCAGCTCTTTCTAGTTTGAACTTGGTTTGGAAACCAATCTCCAGGGATGGCGTTGCTTAGGTATCTGTTCAAAGGTAAGTAATGTGCAGCTAGACGTCTCTATCAGATGCACAAGTTACTCACCTTCGGTAACGCCTCATCAGGTAGAGACACACCCATTCTCCTTGCAAACTGATTTCTCAGTGCAGGGATTCCCCTTTCAGGGCTTTAGTTTGGACACACCAGCAGTCAATGTTCTTCATGGCTCTGTGCTTCTGGTGTGGAAAGTTGTGGAAAGAAACTGACGTTGACTCACCTGGGTAGTGCTTGTATAGGACCGCAATGTCATTTTCAGTGCTGAGTATGGACGATGAGCCGATCAACACCACCTACCAGCTCACAGGGGTGCTGCTCACAAATCTTCTGAACCCAGTCTGACACCTGGCGAGAATTCAAAGGTAAGGAGTAAGGAATATGCAGCTTAATATAGTCTCTACCAGATAAGGCATTAGCGAAGGAAAGTAACTTGTCCTTTGAATCGTCGACCTTTGCCTCCACACCAGTGCTCTGAGACTGGAGGATCAGACACTGAAGTAAATCAGAGTGTGCAAAATGCTCCCCATGGCATGGTCAGGACACGAAGATGGCCAAACTGCCCCCCCCCCCCAAATCCAGCCCGATGATGGGCTGTACATGGAATTATAGAATGTCAATGGGACAGAAACATTGCTAGAGGTTGAGATAGACGTGCCTCTTTCACAGTAGTTGTGCTAATGGCAACAAAAGTACTTAGTTTACAGTTGCCTACTGCTGAAACCAGACAAAATGTCTTATTGGAGATCCTGTAACTAATTTAAATTTAATTATTGCTTTCATTGCCATTGAAGAGGCTCTGCTTGCACATTCTGATGGCTACTTGGTCCAAGCTGGGAATGATGCCTGGATGGTGGAGAGTGGGATATCGTCGTTCTTTCATTTCTCCCCGGTGTCGAAGGCTGATGTGCTGCAACATCTTCCATACTGGAAACATGGAGGTTTTTTTTGTGTGCCATGTATGGCCTTGATGGAATGCCCTGATGAGCAGAGGTACCTGAAAATGGTCCTCTGTAGGGATGATCTTAACAACAGAGCCGCATCAACACTTTCTTACTAGAGTGCATCAAAAGTGAACTTTCAAGTAGAGATTCTTCTGACCTCTGCCCCAGTACAGTAATATTGGATATGCTCCAACCAAGGGCCACTCCAAGACCATTACTTCCTTTTATCCTGGGTTTTGCAGACCTTGCAAAACAGAATTTCTTTACTCCTCAACAACAGATAAATTGCGTCTCCCAGACAATTTAAAAAATAAATTAAAAAATAATAGTCCTTCACCCAAGACCTCTGTACGTGCAGCAGGAGCCAAAGTGTTTCCATTATTGTTTTGATTGTTGGGAACATACACGTCTCTGCTTTGGAATTGGCAATATCGCTGGAGAGAGAGTAAACGTATTGACTCTGATGGATGCAAAGTATCTGTCTGCGGCAACAGTACTGTATTTAAGACAGTGAGTGCTTCTGCCTATTTGAGTGATACAACTGATCACTTTACGTACAACTGGTAGCCATTGCAGATGACTTCTTGAGAGACTGAGATAAGGCTTTCTGCTAATATCTACCAGTACAAGATCCCTCCCGTCTGATTGTAATTAGCTCTAAGACTGGTTTCCAAGTGCATGACTATTATGGCAGATCAACTTTGCATTCAAAGAATTTATATCTACCTTTACAATTGGGTGATAAAATCTCTGTGGAGCAAGTCTGTCATTACTTCAGTACTGCTTCTAGGATGCTATATTGTCTGGATCATATCAACCTTGACAAATCAGGATTGATACCTGTGCAGGTTCTTGACTGTCTAGGAGCTGCTGTAAACACAAACTAGGGTAAGTGTATACTGTTTTGCAGATAAACCATAAACATCTGTTAACGCCTTCTCCTGCAGCACATCAAGTCTCATCCATGTTGGGTTTGATGGCCTTGTGCATCTATCTGGCATCCAGTGTACATCTCCATGTTACAATAGATCCATGAGGGGACTGGGAGCTGACCCATAATATTTTTTTGTTTGTGACCTGTGGTCTCAGAAACTGAAGTTATATCACATAAATGTTTGGAGTTGAAAGCAGTATATCTGACTTAGAAAATATTCCTACTGTTCGTAACAATGGACAGACCTGCGATACAGACAGATAGAATTACCACAGTGCACTACCTACACAAGCAGTGTGGCATCAGATTCAAGATGCTATGTCTAAAAGCACAATCAATTTGACACTGGCTGCTAGCTAGGCAGTTAATGATCCAGGCATTATAAACCTCCCGGGTCTCCAGAATTGCCAAGCACATCTGCTTTGTGGGTACTTTGTCAGCAACCACAAACGGGTATTAGATAACTTTTTCTTGTAGAATGTTTTTCAATCTTGAATTTCCTCATATTTCTTTATGCATTTCACCTGCTCCATTGATCCTATCAGTGCTAATGACACTGAAACGGTCCAACGCCACAATGACAGTGGTCGTTTCCAGAACTGCTCGACCGGTCTTTAAAAACACACAAAACTTTGTTGTGCAGAACATGAACTTTCTGTTGAAAATGCAAAGGATGATACTTCACCTCAGCTTGCAATCCTTGAATTTGGAAGCATGACCCCGCCGTTAAAGTGAAGAGATTTGTAATTTGGTGTCTTCAAATTGATCATAGCCTAGCTTGACAAGCAGATGTTATTCCCTATCTTTTGTATTTGTAATCAAGTCTTCAGTTTGCATCTATAAAAGTTCCCCTGGCTGCCATCATGGCTTACAGGAAAGTGCCTATCCAGAGATAATTATTCATGATTTCAGTATTTGAAGAATTTCTGAAAAGTTTAATAAAATATTTCCTCCAAGGTGGTGTCCTTCTCACCCATGGGAAATCATTTTTGTCCTCTCCACATTAATGGCCCCTTGAGCTTTGCCTCTACTCAAGGCCTCATTACGGTATCTTCCTGGAAGTTTTTTTTATTTTTTTAAAGCAGTTACTTCACCACAGTAGAGTAATATTGAGTATACATCCTATTTTTCTGCTTAGGTTAGATCAGACAATTTTGCCTCCAGTAATTATAGTAACACCTGTACTCAAGCGATGAAATCTTTTCACTCACTTGATGTTAGTAGAGGGTCTAGATATTTTATTTAGATATGACAAACTATGGCTGCATAACTAATCTGCTTTTTGTCACTTATCAACCTCTCTGTATTGGAATGCCATCCTTGAAAAACATTATTACTGGGTGAATAATTTACTGTGTAGTCTGCTGTTTCCAGTAACAAACAAACCACTTTGGTAAGATTGAAAGCACATTCTAGACAAAGAAAGGCAATTACATCTGCCTGATTTGAAGAAATAACACCCGAGTAAGTGAAGTAGCATTTAAGAACTTTGGTTGATTTTACTCTACTCCTATATCTATAGTAGCCTCTGTCTTTGTTGTTGGTTATTGAAATCTGCTACTGAAGGATAAGCTTGCTATTGTTTTTCTACATTTATGGCTATCATGGTCCTACAATTGAAAAAGAAAAGCTTCTAATCCTAGTTCTGCACCAGAGTAGCCTCACTCAAGCCATTAACATCCCTCCCTGTCAGTTTGAACAACAATGACTCTTAAATAATTTGAATCTGTGACTGTAAGCAAACTGTCAGTACAGTGCATGGTGCGATATTGAAGTGGCAGGCTCTTTAAAGGAGCAGTCTTACTTTGTTCACATTATGTACTTTAGGCACATTTTCTGATCAGCAATACAAGGGTCTAGAGGGTCCTGTTACTAATGAGATACATTTTTATCTGTGTTCTGTAGTGTAGTCTTTCTGTAGCTCGGTCTTGCCTAAAACATAAATACACTGTTTCTTTCAAAACATTTTGTTAGCTTAGGGGCCTGACCTTAGTTTACCATTGGTTAACTGTATTGTCACTCTAATTTACTTGCTTCCTATTTGTTAACATCTGTAGGCTTTACTTCCTCTTCTTGTGTTTCTTCTGCTACAGCATGGCTGAAATGCTTGTGCCCTTCCCCAGGCCATGTTTTGGGAGCAACTTTTTTGTTTTCGTTTAAGCACTCCATGAGAGGGCATGTGTTTTCATTTGCTTCTCTCAACACACCCCTGCACTCCATGTTGCTCTCTCACTTGTGTGCTTCAGTCTCTGAACCGCCCTCATGTTGTCATCTCCCCTTTGTGCTTCTCTACCCTCATGTTACTGTTGTTTCTGTTTGCTTCTCTGCCATGCTATCCGTCCCTTGTTGCATTCATTTGTCGGTGTGCTTCTGTGCCCCTGTTTTCCCCCATGTTGCTTACAGCTCATGTTCATTTATTTGGTTTCCCTCTGCATCTCCCAGCTTGCCTTCTCTCTCCCATGTGCTTCTCTGCCTCCTGCCATCCCCAACCTGCTAACCCAGCCTTATTTACATTTAAAAACAAGAAAAAGTGCAACAACCGCTGGTTGGCTGCGTTTTGTTTGCAGGTGCACACTTGTGTTTTTAGTGCATGCATGGACCTGCAAGATAGCAGGGCCTAGCAGCGCTTATTTTTTCCTTCATCAACCCCCAACCCCCGTTCTAGTGTACAGCATGAAGTTGAGAGATTGGGTAGAGCTAATAGGTCTCTAAGGCGAGACCTCTTGACTTTGCCATTGCATGTTTAAATCAGCTATTCCAGGGAAAGAAATTCAGTAAAAGCATATCTGTTTTTTTTACTACGGAGGTTACACCTGTTTTTGGGTCACAGTCTATCAAACCGCACAGCTGTCTGGTTTGCTAAAGACATCTTGGGGACTTTCAGGAAGTTGACATGGGAATGCCTTCCGCCCATTGATTACTATTGGCTTTGTGGTTTGTAAGTCCTTTTTGTAAGTCACATTTTCTGATGGATACAACTACCTGTGGATTCCCCACCTTTATGAATTCTCCCAGTGCGCCAGCATTCAGCGGAAATTTTCTTCCCAGCTCTTCATGTTGATGAGGACGTCACAATTGCATGGCTCCGCACGCGACTCTGTCTGACGTCATCATGGCAATAAGAGGTCCTCGCCGGCGTGCTGACGTCAGTTCCCTTTTTTCCGCGCCTTCGACGCTAACGGGTTTTTCTTAGCTATCGAACAGCTACTGTTTCGAAGGTGTCTTATAATACTTGTTACAATGTCGCTGCCTAAAAAATCAGGTTTTAAGACTTGTCGTGAGTGCGGGGTCGTATGTCAGTCATGGACCCTCATGAAGACTGTGGTGTCTGAGTTCGCGCCACAACTTGGAAGGGTGCGTGTCTTGCCAGAGGATGAATCCAAAGGCGTTAAAAGAAAGAGAGGCTAAGCTTTTCTTAGCAAAAGCGAAGAGAGGACACAAGAGTCATCGGAGGTCCAAGACAAGGGACTCTTCATCTCATAAGTAGTCAAGATCACACAAGAAGCAGCGCCACCATGATTCTCAACGCCGTTCTTCTAGAGATCGGTCTTGGTCTCCTTCGAGGTGATGTCGTATGGCGTGGGAGGTCAGTATGATTGTTAGTCCCCCACCTCAGAGTCATCAGGCTTCTCCGGCGCCATCACTGATCGAGGTGGTCGAGTCTACGGCGAGTCCTCCGACTCACTTTTCACCTGTGTTGGTTCAGGAGCGGGTGGCACAGGTTTCGGGTCCGACCCAAGCGCAGCAAGACGAACAGAGGTTTCCTTCCTTCCCGACTCCGGGAGTAGATCCAGCGGCTTTTCTAAAAGCTTTTTTCAGCATTTTTAATAAAGCTATGGCCCCTGCTGGTGCACCTGCTGGTCCTTGGGTTCGCCGGCTTCATACAAGTTGGCTCAGTTTGTGCCTTTCTGTCAGGCTGAGGGTGCTGGTTCGGCACCGATGACGTTGCCTCAATTGATGCCGATGGAGTCTATACCGGGGTCGGATGGGTCCTGTTTGTGATGGAGTGTATCTCCATCATCTCCTATGCCACGTCCATCTGTCTTGAAGCCGACGTCGGCTAACTGTCGACGCCAAGATTGGAGACCAGACTGAGATCGAAGAGAAGTGCATTGAGGCTCTTGGAAGAGCAAGAATGCCAGCGACAGTTATTAGAGGAAGGAGAGGTTGCTGAGCCTTTGGGAGAGTTTCAGGGTTTGGAATCAGCTAGTGGGCTGGATACCTCCCCTGAGTGGGATCTTCAATCCCCGGGTGAATGTACGGAGGAGGCAGCATCCTATCACACTGTCTTAAGGAAGGCTGAGGAATTTTTGGAGCTTCCATTGCTATCTTTGGAAGTAAAGACAAACATTTTGACAGAGGTATTGCATCCTTCCTCCACTTCGGCGGAGCCGCTGCTCTCTTTCAATGATGCTCTTACTGAGCCTATTTTGGACATTTGGAGAAAGCCTGTTATGCCTCCAGCGGTGTCCAGGACTGTAGCAAGGAGGTACAGGGTTGCTCCTGGGGATCCTCGATTTTTATCCCAACATCCGACTCCTGATGACTTGGTGGTCCAGGCTTCTTGTTCTGCTCATTCTGCACCTGGTTCTTTTCCTGCTACTCCATTGAACAGGGAGTCCAAGAGAATGGAGCAAACAGCCAAGAAGACTTTCTCCTCTTGTATTATGGCCCTAAAATAAGTCAATGCTACCTATGTGCTGGGTAGATATGTTCATGCCCTGATGGACACGGCTAGAGCTGTGGTACCTAACTTGCCTCAGGATATGCAGGGGCAGTTGGAGCTCCTTTTGGACACCCAAGCGGTGGCCAAGCAGATCATCCAGTCTGGTCTGGATACAGTGGACTCAGTAGCCAGGGCAATAGGTACTTCGGTGGCCACCAGGAAACATGTGTGGGTTTTCAAAGGATATCCAAGCAACTTTTTTTGACCTCCCGCTTGAAGGCGAAAAGTTGTTTGGGTCCAAGGCGGACTCTGCTTTAGGAAGGCAGGCCTCAGTCCAGTACTCAGCAGCCTGCAAACCCTCTCTATAGATCTTTTAGAGGGCGGGGAGCGTTAGGACACGAGGAGCCACCCAGCAACACCCTGCCTCATCCTCTTCCTCTGGGGGAACACAACAAGGAAAGAAGCCCTAGTTTTCCATCCATCTTAAGTCCTGCTTCTCCCGTAGGGGGCAGGCTAGTTCATTTTTTCCACGAGTGGGAGTTAGTCACATCGGACTCTTGGGTAGTAAGTACTGTGAGCAAAGGTTATGCCCTTCCTTTTCGGGAGTTTCCCCCCTCTCATCCCTCCCCATCATTCGTTTTGCTCAGAAGATCATCTCCTATTGCTGCAGTTCAAGTCCTTTTATCAAAAAGTGCAGTGGAGTTGGTTCCAGAGCAGGAAGGGGGTCAGGGATGCTATTCGTGATATTTGATTCCCAAGAAGGATGGTCAATTGAGACCTATCCTGAACCTGAGGATTTTGAATTGGTTCCTCAAACAGGAGAAATTCAAAATTCTGACAGGTGCTTCTGGCATTGAACAAGGAAGATTGGATGGTGTCTGTCGACTTGCAGGATGCTTATTTTCATATCCCCATTCTGAAGTCACACAGGAAGTATCTCCGGTTTGTGGTAGGGTTGCAACACTACCAGTTTGCGGTCCTTCCTTTTGGTCTTACTTCCGCACCTCGAGTCTTTACGAAGGTGATGGCAGTGCTTGCCGCAGACCTCAGAAGGAAAGGAGTATCTGTATTCCCTTACCTGGAAGATTGGCTGATAAAAGCCAAGTCCCCAGAGCTTGTGCTGCATCACCTGCAAATGACAACACAGCTGTTCAACCTGGGCTATACAGTAAACGTACCCAAGTCTCAACAGGAACCCTCTCAGCGCCTCCTGTTCATAGGGGCAGTACTGGATATGACATTGAATCCGGCTTATCCTCCGCCTCAGCGGATTCAGGACATTCAGGCATTGATTCCAATGTTTCAAAATGGAGCGGTTGTTCCAGTGCTTAGGGTCCTACGTCTGGTCCGTCTGTTCGCTTTTTGCATTCTGTTGGTCACTCATGCATGTTGGCACATGAGGGCTCTCCAATGGTGCCTCTGCAAGCAGTGGTTTCAACACACAGGGGATCTCGAAGAGTCAATAATGAACTCCAGAGGCGCTGCAACGGATCTACAATGGTGGGCTGTGGACGGCAACCTTTACCAAGGAAGGCCGTTTTGTCTGCCACCTCCAGTGGCCACAATTGTAACGGATGCTTCCACTCTAGGGTGGGGAGCTCATCTGGGGGACCTGGAGGTCAATGATCGTTGGTCTCCAGTGGAACAGATGTTTCACATCAATCTGTTAGAATTGCGGGCGAATCGTCTGGCTCTCAAGGCCTTTCTCCCGTCCCTTCGTGGTCAGACAGTTCAGGTCTTGACGGAGAACACTACTGCAATGTGGTACATGAGCAAGCAGGGAGGAGTAGGGTTGTACCTTCTCTGCAGAGAGGCTCTAGTCCTGGGCTCACGACCATCGGATTTGCATAGTAGCAAACCATCTGTCCGGAGTTCTCAACGTACGTGCGGACAGTCTGTCTGCATTTCTCAGCCGATCACGAGTGACGTCTCCATCCAGACCTCGTTCTTCACATCTTCCAGATGTGGGGTTTTCCACAGATAGACCTGTTTTCCACTCTGGAGAACGTGCACTGCCTGTTGTTCTGCAGCCTCCAGTATCCGGTGCAAGGAGCATTGGGGGACGCGTTTCAGATGTCTTGGTGTGGCCAGTTACTTTACGCGTTTTCCCCCATACCCTTGATTCCTCGGCTTCTGAAGAAGATTCGCCAAGACCGGGCCCAAGTCTTTTTAATAGCTCTGGATTGGCCAAAAAGGGTGTTGTACTCAGACCTTCTCCAACTCTCATTGTGCCCTCTGCTCCGTTTCCCTCACAGGGCAGACCTCTTCTGGCAGGGGCAGGTTCTACACCCCCACCTCCAGAGCCTGCACCTACATGCCTGGAGATTGAACGGGGCAATCTGAGTTCTTTTTCTCTCCCTCAAGAAGTGGTGGATGTTTTTTTATCGCCAGGCGACACTCCACCAAAACTGTCTATGCCAACAGATGGGCAAAATTTGTTACTTGGTGTGGAGAGAGGCAAATTGATCCCTTTAAAGGCCCATTTATCTGATGTTTTGCTTTTTGTCCTTTCTTTAGTACAAAAGGGTTGTGCAGTTGCGACTGAAGGATTACTTATCGGTGCTGTCGGCCTTTCTGTGCCTTCCTAATCAGCCTTCCTTGTTTAAATCTTCTATAGTTGTCAGGTTCTTGAGAGGCCTGACTAACAAGTTTCCTTCCACTCCATTTCTCATGCTTCAGTGGGATTTGAATTTGGTTCTTACTTTTTTAATGGGTTCACTGTTTGAGCCTATGCATTCTTGTTCATTGAGGCTGTTAGTCTTGAAAACAGTCATTCAATGGCATGTGTAGCTGCAGATACACATGTTGTGCATAGCCCGCCATCTGGTGTTGGGTCGGAGTGTTACAAGTTGTTTTTCTTCGAAGAAGTCTTTCGAGTCACGAGACCGGGGGACTCCTCCTCTTTGCTTCCATTGCGCATGGGCGTCGACTCCATCTTCGATTGTTTTCTTTCCGCCATCGGGTTCGGACGTGTTCCTTTTCGCTCCGGGTTTCGGAACGGAAAGATAGTTAAAAATTTGGAAAATTACGTCGGTATTGTTGCATTCGGGATCGGGTTAGATAGAATCGACATCGAATCGTGAAGAGCTCCGGTAGCCCTTCGGGGTAATTTCGATCCCCCGTCGGGGCCTGGTCGGCCCGACCGCGTGTAACATCGAAGCTGATGGAACGGACCCCGTTCCGATTCTGTCCTAAATGCCACAACAAATACCCATATACAGACCAACATTTGGTCTGTAACCTGTGCCTGTCGCCCGAGCACAAGGAAGAAACTTGTGAGGCCTGTCATGCGTTTCGATCCCGAAAAACGCTCCGTGACCGGCGAGCCAGAAGATTACAGATGGCGTCCACGCCGACAGGACACCGAGAGTTCGAGGAACAAGGAGAAGAAGAGGAAGCCTTCTCTATCCATGAATCAGACTCGGAGGAATTCGACGTCCACGAAACAGTGAGTAAGACGTCGAAGCCAGCACACAAGAAAACAGACAAGGCCCAGGGGACGCCACTGCCAACAGGCCATGGCTCAACCCATAAAGTCGGTGACCGCCCATCGGCACCAAAAAAGGCCGAACTAGTGCCGAGATCGTCCGACTCGGGTCGAGACACAGGCACGCAGCAATCTCGGGACCGAGAAAGTGCTGCCGACAAAGATCGACGCCGAGACAGCGGAGCCGAAGCTGCTCGACGCAGAGACAGCGGCACCGAGGAGGATCGACGCCGAGAAGTTTCGACTCCAAAAAAAGAGAAAAGTCACCTCGGAGCTGAAAACGAGTAAGGACATAGTTTCGGTGCCGAAACGACCGGCAACCGAGCCAACTACCAGCTCCTATTCAGAGGAGCAATCACTGTCCTCTCAATTGCGCAAACATAGATTCGAGGAAGAGTTACAATCCACTGAAGTGGACCACACTCAAAAGCGGATCTTCATACAGAGTGGAACAGGGAAGATCAGCACCCTTCCCCCTATTAGGAGAAAAAGGAGACTTGAGTTCCAAACACAGGAACAAGCACCACAAACAAAAGTGGTGAAGAAGGTAACTCTGCCACCCTCTCCTCCACCTGTAACTCACATATCACCGGCACAGACTCCGTCACACTCACCGGCTCACACCACCATGAGCCAAGATGACCAGGACGCTTCGGACCTATACGACGCCCCAGTGTCAGACAACAGTCCGGAGGCGTATCCTACCAAGCCCTCACCACCAGAGGACAGCACAGCGTATTCACAGGTGGTAGCTAGGGCAGCAGAGTTCCATAACGTGTCGCTACACTCGGAACCTGTCGAGGATGACTTCCTTTTCAACACCCTCTCCTCCACCCTTGGCACCTACCAGAGCCTGCCTATGCTCCCAGGAATGCTAAGGCACGCAAAGCAAATCTTCAAAGAGCCTGTCAAGAGTAGAGCAATAACACCAAGGGTGGAAAAGAAATATAAAGCACCGCCCACAGACCCTGCTTTCATCACCTCACAACTGCCACCAGATTCAGTTGTAGTAGGGGCAGCTCGCAAGAGAGCCAACTCTCACACATCAGGCGATGCACCACCCCCGGATAAAGCAAGCCGCAAGTTCGACGCAGCCAGAAAAAGGGTCGCAGTACAAGCTGCAAACCAGTGGCGCATCGCTAACTCTCAAGCGCTCCTAGCGCGATATGACAGAGCCCATTGGGACGAGATGCAGCACCTCATCGAGCATCTACCCAAAGATTTACAAAAAAGGGCGAAACAGGTGGTTGAGGAGGGACAAAACATCTCCAATAACCAAATACGCTCCTCTATGGATGCAGCGGACACAGCTGCAAGAACAATTAACACAGCAGTAACCATAAGAAGGCACGCGTGGCTACGAACATCTGGCTTTAAACCGGAGATACAGCAAGCGGTGCTCAATATGCCATTCAATGAGCAACAATTGTTCGGACCTGAAGTGGACACGGCAATTGAGAAGCTAAAAAAGGACACTGACACTGCCAAGGCCATGGGCGCACTCTATTCCCCGCAGGGCAGAGGCACTTTCAGCACCTTCCACAAAACAACCTTCAGAGGGGGGTTTCGGGGTCAGGCCACACAAGCCAGTACCTCACATTCAACACCGTCTACCTACCAGGGACAGTACCAAAGGGGAGGCTTTCGGGGCCAGTACAGAGGAGGACAATTCCCTAGAAACAGGGGAAAATTTCAAAGCCCAAAAACACCTGCAACCAAACAGTGACTCACACGTCACTCATCCCCTCCACACAACACCAGTGGGGGGGAAGAATAAGTCAGTATTACCAATCTTGGGAGGAAATAACAACAGACACTTGGGTCTTAGCAATTATCCAACATGGTTATTGCATAGAATTTCTCCAAATCCCTCCAAACATACCACCAAAAGCACAGAATATATCAAAACCGCATTCAGACCTTCTGGAAATAGAAGTTCAAGCATTACTGCAAATGAACGCAATAGAACTGGTACCAGGTACACAAATAAACACAGGAGTTTACTCACTGTACTTTCTAATACCAAAAAAGGACAAAACACTGAGACCAATCCTAGATCTCAGAACACTAAACACCTACATCAAATCAGAACACTTTCACATGGTCACGCTACAAGAAGTGTTACCATTGCTAAAGCAACAAGACTACATGACAACCTTAGATCTCAAAGACGCGTATTTCCACATACCGGTACATCCCTCGCACAGGAAATACCTAAGGTTCGTATTCAAAGGGATACATTATTGCCGTTCGGTATAACAACTGCACCAAGAGTCTTTACAAAATGCCTAGCAGTAGTAGTTGCACACATCAGAAGGCAGCAAATACACGTATTCCCGTATCTAGACGATTGGCTAATCAAGACCAACTCACTGACAAAGTGTTCACACCACACAGATCAGGTCATACAAACCCTCTACAAACTCGGTTTCTCCGTCAACTATGCAAAATCACACATTCTGCTGTGCAAAGTACAGCAATACCTAGGAGCAACAATAGACACAACAAGGGGAATAGCCACTCCAAGTCCACAAAGGGTTCAAAATTTCCTAAAAGTTATACAAACCATGTATCCAACACAAAAAATACAGGCAAAGATGGTATTACAACTCCTAGGCATGATGTCCTCATGCATAGCCATTGTCCCGAACGCAAGACTGCACATGAGGCCCTTACAACAGTGCCTAGCATCACAATGGTCACAAGCACAGGGTCACCTTCTAGATCTGGTGTTGATAGACCGCCAAACATACATCTCGCTTCTATGGTGGAACAGTATAAATTTAAACAAAGGGCGGCCTTTCCAAGACCCAGTGCCACAATACGTGATAACAACAGATGCTTCCATGACAGGGTGGGGAGCACACCTCAATCAACACAGCATCCAAGGACAATGGGACGTACATCAAACAAAGCTGCATATAAATCACCTCGAACTGCTAGCAGTTTTCCTAGCGTTAAAAGCATTCCAACCCATCATAACCCACAAGTACATTCTTGTCAAAACAGACAACATGACAACAATGTATTATCTAAACAAACAGGGGGGACACACTTGACACAGCTGTGCCTTCTGGCACAAAAAATATGGCAATGGGCAATTCACAACCACATTCGCCTAATAGCACAGTTTATTCCAGGGATCCAGAATCAACTTGCAGACAATCTCTCTCGAGATCACCAACAGGTCCACGAATGGGAAATTCACCCCCAAATTCTAAACACTTACTTCAAACTTTGGGGAACACCTCAAATAGACTTATTTGCAACAAAGGAGAACGCAAAATGCCAAAACTTCGCATCCAGATACCCACACAGGCAGTCTCAAGGCAATGCCCTATGGATCAACTGGTCAGGGATATTTGCGTACGCTTTTCCCCCCTCTCCCTCTCCTTCCATATCTAGTAAACAAATTGAGTCAAAACAAACTCAAACTCATACTGATAGCACCAACATGGGCAAGGCAACCTTGGTACACAACACTGCTAGACCTATCAGTAGTACCCCACGTCAAGTTACCCAACAAGCCAGATCTGTTAACACAACACAAACAACAGATCAGGCATCCAAACCCAGCATCGCTGAATCTAGCAATCTGGCTCCTGAAATCCTAGAATTCGGACACTTAAACCTCACCCAGGAATGTATGGAAGTCATAAAGCAAGCTAGAAGACCATCCACTAGACACTGTTATGCAAGCAAATGGAAAAGGTTTGTTTGCTACTGCCATCATAATCAAATTCAACCATTACACGCATCTCCAAAGGATGTAGTGGGTTACTTACTACACTTACAAAAATCGAACCTGGCCTTCTCTTCCATTAAAATACACCTCGCAGCAATATCTGCATACCTGCAGATTACCCATTCAACTTCACTATTTAGGATACCTATCATTAAAGCGTTTATGGAAGGCCTCAAAAGAATTATACCACCAAGGACACCACCCGTTCCTTCATGGAACCTCAACATCGTCTTAACAAGACTCATGGGTCCACCTTTTGATCCCATGCATTCTTGCGAAATACAATTCCTAACCTGGAAAGTTGCATTTCTCATCGCCATCACATCTCTAAGAAGAGTAAGTGAAATTCAGGCGTTTACAATACAAGAACCTTTTATCCAAATACACAAAAATAAGGAAGTCCTAAGAACCAATCCTAAATTTCTACCAAAGGTTATTTCACCGTTCCACTTAAATCAAACGGTAGAACTACCAGTGTTCTTCCCACAGCCAGACTCGGTAGCTGAAAGGGCACTACATACATTAGACATCAGAAGAGCACTAATGTACTACATTGACAGAACAAAAGAAATCAGAAAAACAAAACAACTGTTTATTGCATTCCAAAAACCTCATACAGGAAACCCAATATCAAAACAGGGTATAGCCAGATGGATAGTTAAGTGCATCCAAATCTGCTACCTTAAAGCAAAAAGGGAGCTGCCCATTACACCAAGGGCACACTCAACCCAAAAGAAAGGTGCTAGCATGGCCTTCCTAGGGAATATTCCAATGCACGAGATATGTAAGGCAGCCACATGGTCTAGGCCTCACACATTTACTAAGCACTACTGTGTAGACGTGCTGTCCGCACAACAAGCCACAGTAGGTCAAGCCGTACTAAGAACTTTATTTCAGACTACTTCCACTCCTACAGGCTGAGCCACCGCTTTTGGGGAGATAACTGCTTACTAGTCTATGCACAACATGTGTATCTGCAGCTACACATGCCATCGAACTGAAAATGTCACTTACCCAGTGTACATCTGTTCGTGGCATTAGTCGCTGCAGATTCCCCGGGAGCCTGTAGCCGTTTGGAAGTTATCTTCAACTTTGTACATTTGTAAATATATTATTTAAACCTTAATTAGTACATACTTATTCACTCCAGTGCATGGGCACTATTACTAACACACACAACTCCTACCTCACCCTCTGCGGGGAAAACAATCGAAGATGGAGTCGACGCCCATGCGCAATGGAAGCAAAGAGGAGGAGTCCCTCGGTCTCGTGACTCGAAAGACTTCTTCGAAGAAAAACAACTTGTAACACTCCGACCCAACACCAGATGGCGGGCTATGCACAACATGTGAATCTGCAGCGACTAATGCCACGAACAGATGTACACTGGGTAAGTGACATTTTCATTCCTCATAGCTATCACGTCTGCTAGGCGTGTGTGAGTGAGTTCCAGGCTCTTAGTGTCAACCCTCCCTTTACATCCTTTCATGCTGACAAGGTGGTGTTGAGAACCAGGGTGGCTTTCCTTCCTAAGGTTGTCACTCCCTTCCATATGTGGCAGTCTATTACTCTTTCATCCTTCTACCCTCCTTCCCACCCTTCAATGGAGGTAGAAAGAATTCATTGCCTACACCCGAGAAGAGCTCTGAGTTTTTATATTGAAAGGACAAAAGACTTTCGTGTTGACGACCAACTCTTCGTTGGATATGTGGGCAAGATGAAGGGCAAAGCTGTCCTCAAGAGAACCATGTGTAGGTGGGTCATTCTTTGCATAAAGATCTGTTATTCACTGGCAAAGAAGGTTCCTCCTGAGGGCATTAGAGCCCATTCCACCAGGACTAAGTCTGCCACTTTGGCCTTGGCTAGAGGTGTACCAGTGGTGGATATTTGTAAGGCAGCAACTTGGGCTTCCCTCCACACTTTCGCAAAGCATTATTGCTTGGATTTGGAAGTTACGAGGGACGGTCATTTTGCACGTTCTGTCTTGCAGGATTTCTTGGTGGTACTGGTCAGGCACCCACCTCTGAGTGCGGTACTGCTTTGGGACTCGATTCATAAGGTGAGGAATCCACAGGTAGTTGTATCCATCCGAAGAACAAGTTGCTTCCCTTCGGTAATGCTTTTTTGTGGTGGATACAGTAGCTACCTGTGGATTCCTCACAGTCGGACTTCAAAGTGATATCATTTATGTGACAATCTTGGTAGATACTGAGGCCAGGAAAGAGGTGTTTTGCTAGATCAGTATTAGGATAACAAATGAAGCAAGCACATTTTTTTTTATTTCTGAAGTGTGTTGGAAACAAATACTTTAATATGATCAAAACAAATTATTACGCTAGGTGATGCAATTTCCACACATTCTCATTTGTGCACTGTATAGTTTTGTTAGTAAAACGTAATGGTCATTTAAATTGAAAAGGGATTGTCTACAATGGCGGTGCCGTACTATGCTATGCATACTCTGCTTTACGCCACTCCACACCTCTGCACTCCACAGCAGTCTATACCACTGCACTCTACAGCAGTCTACACCACTGCACTCTATGCCACTTTACACTACGCCTCTCTACTGTACTGTGCACCTCTCTACTCTGTGCTAATGCACTCTTCACCTCTCTACAACACTGCATTCTACACTAGGCCACTTCACTCTGCTTTGCACAGCTCCACTCTACAGCACTGAACTGTACACCACTCTGCAACACTGCACTATACGCCACTGTTTATTTCAATACACTCTACGCCAGTGCACTTTACTCTGTAACACTCAACTGTATGCCCCTGCACTCCATGCAAATCCTCTGTATGCCAGTCTAATCTACTCTGCACCATTGTACTCTATGCCACTACACTCTTCACCACTTTACTCTGCCATTACACTTTTTGCCACTCTACTCAATTACACTGTACCCACACCACTCTGCGCCACTTCACTCTACTCTGAAACAAATCATCTCTATTCCACTGCACTCTGCCACTCTACTCCACTTTGTGTCACTCTACACCACTTTACTCTTAACCACTGCACCCTACGCCAGTGCACTCTACACAACTGCACTGTCACTGCACTCTGCTATTGCACACTACTCTGCATCACTGTACTCCACACCATTTTACTTCACTGCACTTTGACACTCTACTCTGCAACACTGCACTCTCCACCTTTGAACTCTCCACCACTCTGCACTGCTCCAGTCTGTGCACTGAACTCTACAGCACTGTACACACTAATCTGCACCACTCTGTCAATGCACTCTGCCACTGGACTATACTAAATGCCACTCTTCTCTGCAACACTCTACTCTAATGTACTCTACTGCATGGTATCAATGCCACTTCACTCTGCGCCACCGTACTCTGCAGCACTCTACAACAGTGCACTTTATACCAGTCTACTTTGTCACTCCAGTGTATGCCACTCTACGAGACTCCACACTATGCTGCTCCAGTATACAACACATTCTGCCACACCACTCTACTCTTCGTCATTTCACTCTGACACGCTCCGCAACTCTCCTCTACTGCATTAACTGTTAGCGATGCTAAACAACAGCCGTGCTAGTGTACATCATGGCTAAACAACATTGGCAAAACCAATAGATCTTGAGTAGGCAAGATCTATTGGCTTTGCCAATGCTTGTGTAAAGTTTGAAGTGTGCACCTCCCGTTCAAGTTGTAGTCGTACTGCATTGATGGGGAAAAATGTCCTGGGCTCCCCGCACACCAGTGGGAATATTCCACAATTATGACTTCAGTGAGGATAACTACGATGCAGATTTTCATGTACCAGTATGCAACAAGATAACGCAATGCACAATTATTGCCCAGAATAATAGTTATTAACATTTTAACTTCGATGGACCGCCCCCCCCCCCCCCTCACTCAATCATTACTGGACCCCAGGGCCCTCCCGCCAAATCATTGTTGGAAGCCAGGGACCCCTGTCATAAGCCATTTCGACGATTTTAACCACAAAATAATACACAAACAATACAGAAAAGATTATCAATGAAACAGATGCATAAATGAGGAAATAGTCTATTTAATTCACAGAGATATTTTAAAACAAATTGAATTTCAATGGAAAGGTTGGATCTTTTCTAAATTAAATTTAGGCCACCCTCCATCTGTACTATATTCTGTTTGATGTGCTTGTACTGATACTAACCTAGTTTTTAGTCTCCAATTTTAAAATCCTTCATATTTGCAGAATGTTTTAAAATATTAGAAATTTAAGTTTTGCTTCTTGATTTATATACACTTTTTTTAATCTGCTAAT
The DNA here is from genome assembly GCF_031143425.1 of Pleurodeles waltl. NCBI lineage: Eukaryota > Metazoa > Chordata > Amphibia > Caudata > Salamandridae > Pleurodeles > Pleurodeles waltl. The sequence goes on from NC_090449.1 coordinate 725,991,111, forward strand.
CTTTTCTAATCAGTGAAGGCATCCCCTGAGTAGGCTTTACAGACCCCCCTGAGGTCCCTGATCCACCGATTAAGAATTACTGGCCTAGAAGAGTGACTTCATTCCCTGTGGACTCTGACAAAGATGTAATAATATCTCCTAGAAGAAATCAACCTTCATCGCTTCATGACTGAAAGATGTAATGCAGGATACCTTGCAAACTAGTTTGAAACCTAGTTGTCTCTGGACTTCATGATAAGGGTAATGGTCCATCGACTGCTTAGTAGCCGGCTCAAGTACATAAATGCAGTTCTGCTTGACTTGTATTCTCTCGCAGGAGAGTTATAAAGTAATGTGCTCACCTGATCTCAAAGGAAAAAAGGATTGTTGGAGGTGAGATTGCAATTGTAAGCAGTTGAATAAAAAAAATGCAAAACATTTTCACACTTCACATGATGCGTTTTGAAGCGTCTTAATGTTCTCCTTCAGAAGTTCTCACCCTGATGCCATAGAAGTAGTAGCTGATTTTCAGTGGATCAAATCATTTTGCAGTTTCAGCAAGGAACATTGCCCCAGAAGATGGAGTCTCGGCCAATGGACAAGTGACTACATTAAGTTATCTACAATCCTAATAACCCTAGAAGTTATCTATAAGTCTTATGGGCAAAATGGTCCTCCTAAAGCATGAAATAAATGTAAGTCCTTGTTTTGGAATATGCCCATGCACACTGCTGATGAAACTCCTTCAAATGAATGACTCCACACTATTAAGGATACCATGTATGCGTCTGAAAGTCACCCTGAAACTACCTAAGAGGGTGTAAACCCATGCAGATTGTGCACTCCTCATATACATTACGTAACATCAGATTGCTTCATAATTGGATAAAGCAAGCCAAGACAATTGTCTTCAACATGGGTAATTAGAATGTTCTTATCTGATGGAGACTTCTAGCTGCAGATTCCTTTCCTTCCTTACAGATTACTTACCTTTGAATTCCCTGGCGTCCGCTACAAATCTGGACTTTTTTCCTGAGAAATACCCTGCGCGTGCTATTGGGTGGCGTCGTTTGGATCCGCGTGCGTCATTTGGCTCCGTGTGGCATCGTGAGCGTCGTTGGAGCCGCCTGTGACTTCACGGTCGCCTGTAAAGGCACCACCCTGGCGCGTGTATGTCAGTTCTTTTTCTTCCGTGCCGATTAAGCGCAGGTCTGGGATCGAGCTACCCTCTGCCTTACTTTGGTAGGTTTTTTCAACCCTTTTGTCGAAGTCTTTTTCGTTTATGCAAGATGTCCTCGAGGAAGATGGAGTTCAAGCCGTGTGGTGCATGCCATCACGCCATGTCGGTGACGGATCCCCACCAGGTATGTCTCTGGAGCCTCGACAGAGACCACAACTCTAAGTTGTGTTCTGACTGCCTGGCCATGGCCCTGAAAGCTTTGAGCGAGCTATCTCTGAAGCTCATGGCGGCACGGCAATTGATGTCGGTTGACTCCTAGGAGGTCCCGCTCCCGCTCCCTCTCGAAGAGGAGGTCGCAGGACTGCTCCAGGAACCCCAAGTCCATTTCTTCGTACTTGAGGACCTTGGGTCACTAGGGGAAGAGGCACAAGAAGAAGTCCAAGAGGACTTTGACTTCGCCATGCCTGTTGGCCGACAAGGCGACTCAGGAACATTGACGTTCCATGCACGGTTCCGATGCCAGGGCCGACGTTGCGTCCCCCCCCACCTGTATCCGGCAGCCAGAGTGAGCCCCTCTCAATTTAAAGAACTTTACAAAGCCACGTGCCTTGTATTTCAGGGGCTGCCCCCGCTGGTGAGCCTTCAGGCGCCGCGGGGGCACCATTGGGTTCGATGCCGGCAGCCTTGGTGCCGTTGGGGACCTCGGGATCTGATATCGGTTCCGGATCGACTCCGGTTCCACACAGTCTGCCTCCTCCGGCGTCAGTCCTGACATCGATCCTCCCCCCACTGCGGTGCCCCCCGGTGGGGCGAACCCCATCCTCATTCCGGATGATCCAGAGCTGGAACGACATCGTATGACACCGATTCCGACTTTAATGGCACCAACAAGGCCCAGATCAGTGCATGAGGCTTATTTCGAAAAGCCAGGCACAGGTGAGAAATGGGAGGGGTTTGAGGACCCTTTAGAATATGGATTGGAGCAAGATACCTGCATGCTCTCACCTCCTTCTCTGGCAACAGAGGAGGGAGCTTTATATGCCTTGGTGGTGCGTAGAGCAGCTGAGATATTGGACCTAGAGTTGCCTACAGTGCCAGTCAGGACTAACATCCTCATTGGAACCAATGTTACCCTTCAACAAAGCCCTCACTGATGTCCTGCTGGGTGCGTGGTCTGAACGCAACACAGGGGCTCCTGTAAATAGGACAATCGGCCACCATCTACCAGCCCCTACTGACCTTAGTTTCCTCACCCAACACCCCACCCCGGAGAGCTTGGTGGTCCAGGCCTCCACTTCCCATGGTGCCTTCCCTTCTGCTCCCCCGGATAAGAAATCCAAGAGGTTGGGTCAGCTTGGTAAGAAGTTGTTTTCTTCCTCCAGCCTGGCGTTGAGGTCCGTAAACACCTCATGGCTACTGGGCCATTTTTCCCATATTTGATGGGATGCGGTGGCACAGGTGCTGCCCCAGGTCCTGAAGGGCATGCGGGACACTCTCACTCAAACTGTCAAAGATGGGAGAGATGCAGCCAAGTTTACAATTCGGTGTGGTTTGGACACAACCAACTCACTGGGCAGGGCGATTTCATCGACAGTGACCCTTCGACACCACATCTGGCTTTGTACTTCTGGCTTTTCGGGGGCTGTGCAGACAAACCTTATGGACATGCTCTTCGATGGCTCACGCCTTTTTAGAGAACACTCGGGCTACGGCCAGATTACTGGGCGTCTCTGTGCCAGGTCGTCAGCAGTCTTCCTTTCGCGGCTTCAGAAGAGGTGGTGTACCACACCACCCTCAAATAAGCCACCGTCCTCCATCATCTCAGCATACAGTGCGAGGACGAGGTTGTGAAACCTTCAGACCCAGAGGGTCTAGCCAGAGGTCGGCCACCACCCAGCCCCCATCCTTCACAGCACCCCAGTCCTCCTAGTGTGGTTCTGCAAGACCACACGTGTCCAGTTGAAGGGAGGATTCAATTTCATCTCCCTCACTGGCAATCCGTAACATCGGACAAATGAGTCTTGCAGATCATACAGAAGGCCTAATCCCTCCCCTTCCAGTCTTTCCCTCCCTCTATGCCTCCATTAAAAGATTGGTTGATGGAGGATCACTTAATTTTGCTCTGTGAGGAAGTTATGGCTGTCTTGGCAAAGGGAGCTATAGAAAGGGTCCCCATGTCAGAAGTAGGCAGTGGTTCTTATTCCCTCTACTTTCTGATTCCCAAAAAGAACAAGGGGCTTTGCCCCATTCTGGATTTGCAGGGCCTCAATCTCTTCCTCAAAAAGGAGAACTTCAAGATGCTTACTCTTGCGCAGGTCTTGCCTGCCCTAGAGCAAGGAGACTGGATGGTAGCATTGGACTTGCAGGTGCTACTTGCAGTTCAAGGTGGGTCACAAGCATTTTCAGTTTACCGTGCTCCCCTTCGGTTTCACCAGTGCCCCTCGGGTGTTCACCAAGGCGATGGCGGTGGTAGCGGCTCATCTGCGCAGATTGGGTGTTTTAGTCTTTCCCTAACTTGATGACTAGCTGTTGAAGGCTCCTACGCCCCAGGCTCTTGTCACCCACCTTCAGACTACGGCAGACCTCCTGCATTCGCTGGGGTTCGCTATAAACGTGCTGAAGTCATACCATCTCAGATGCTCCCTTTTATCAGAGCCGTTCTGGACACAGTGCTGTTTCAGGCTTATCCTCCCGAGCAGCGATCCAGGATATTCAGGTTATGATACCGATGTTTCGCCCTCTATCCTGTATTTCTGTGAGACAGACTCTGAAGCTGTTGGGACTTATTGCATCTTGTTGGTCAAGCATGTCAGATGGCATCTGAGGGCTCTGCAGTGGGACTTGAAGTTCCAGTGGGCCCAGCATCAGGGGAATCTTACTGACACAGTTCAGATCTCTGAGGGAACTGCGAAAGACCTGTAGTGGTGGTTAATGAACTGCGATTGGGTCAGAGGTCAATTAACTTTCCCTTCCCCAACCAGATCTCACAGTAGTGACAGATGCGTCACTTCTGGGATGGGGTGGCCATCTGGGAGAGGTGGAGATCAGGGGTCTCCGGTCTCCAGTGGAATCCGGACTCCATATCAACTTACTGGGGCTCCAGGCGATCTGACTGGCATTGAAAGCATTTCTTCCTGTTGTAAAAGGGAAAATAGTGCAGGTGTTCACGGACAACACCTCTGCAATGTGGTACTGCAACAAGTGGGGCGGTATTGGGTTGTGGACCCTTTGTCAAGAGGCTCTGCGTCTCTGGACATGGCTGGAACAGTAGGGCATAACCCTGGCAGTTCAACACCTGGCAGGTTCTCTGAACACTAAGGCTTACAAACTCAGCCATCGGTGCCAGGCAGATCACAAATGTTATCTCCACCCAGAGGTGGCGCATGGACTCTTTCAGCAGTGGGGAGAGCCTTGGTTAGATCTGTTCGCCTCCGCAGAGAACGCACAATGTCAGCAGCATTGCACGTTGGAGTTTCCAAGGCGGCAAATGTTTGGCGACACTTTTCGACGCGAATGGAATTCAGGCCTCCTGTATGCTTTTCTGCCCATACCACTTCTGCCGGTAGTTCTGAAGAAGATCAAGAATGACCAGGACCAAGTAATCTTAGTGGCTCCTGATTGGGCACGGAGAGTCTGGTATCCCGAGCTTCTGAAATTGAGCACCGATCCTCTGATCAGGCTGCCCCTTTGGGATGATCTTCTGTTGCAGCAGCAGGGGAGGGTTCTCCACCGAATCTGCCAACTCTGCGCCTTCATGTCTGGAGATTGAGCAGCGGCAGTTAATGGCTTTTGATCTTCCTCCTGAAGTCTGTAAAGTTATTTTGGCAGCCAGGTGCCCCTCCACTAAAACAGTATACGCCTACCATTGGAAACGCTTTGTATATTATTGTACAGAAATTGTACAGAAAGGTCTCTTGATCCCTTTTCTGCTTCTCTTTCTGATATCCTTCTCTTAATACTATCCCTTGGCCAGCAGGGTTCTCCCTTGGGTACTCTCAAGGGCTATCTTTCTGCCTTATCGGCATTCCTTTGGTTGCCTGATCAGCCTTCACTTTTCAAATCTCCCATTGTACATAGATTCCTCAAAGGGCTTGTACATATGTTTCCCCCTACGCCCTTTGATGCTCCAATGGGACTTAAATCTGGTCCTCACATTTCTTATGTGTGCTCCCTTCGAGCCCTTACACAACTGCCCCTTCCGGCTGCATAGCATCAAAACAGCCTTCTTAGTGGCAATAACATCTGCCAGGAGGGTGAGTGAGATGCAGGCACTTTCATCCAAGCCACCGTATCTCACCATGTTTTCACACAAGGTGGTTCTCAGAACTCCTGCCTCTTTCCTCCCCAAGGTGGTGACCTCAAAACATCTGGGTCAGAACATCACCCTGCCCACCACCTTTGCTTCACGGCATCCCTCTAAAGAAGAGGACGGACTCCTCCGGCTGGACCCAAAAAGAGCATTGTCGTTCTACTTGACCACACAAAAGAGTTCCAGGTGGATGACCAACTCTTTGTGGGGGTACATGGGAGCAAAGAAAGGGCCGGGCAGTGTAGAAACTAATCATTTCGCGCTGGGTAATTCTATGCTTTAAGATCTGCTACGCATGTGCCAGGAAGCAGCCTCCTGAGGACTCATTCTACCAGGGGCAAAGCTGCTACTACTGTGCTAGCTCTGGGCGTACTAGTCCTGGATCTTTCAGGCAGCAACATGGGCATCCTGGCACACGATGCAAAACATTACTGCCTGGACAGTCAAGTCCTACAGGATTTTTTAGTGTAAAGGAGATTTATCCGCAGCCCACCGCCTGGAGGTTATGGCTTGGGTATCTATTTAAAGGTAAGGAATCTGCAGCTAGAAGCCTCTATCAGATGAACAAGTTACTTACCTTCGGTAACGCATTATCTGGTAGTGCCTTTTATAGACTGTGACGTCACAGATGGCTCCAAAGACGCCACGCGAAGCCGAACAACGCACATGGATCCGAGCAACGCCGCCCGACTGCGTGTGCAGGGTATTGCTCAGCAAAAACTTCTGGATTTGAAGCTGACACCAGGGAATTCAAAGATAAGGAATCTACAGCTAGATAGTCTCTACCAGATAATACGTTACCAAAGGTAAGTAATTTGTTCATTCATTTTTAAGAGTACGATTTTGATCTTCTGGATCAACTGGCACATTCCATAAAGTGTTTGCTCTGAAGAACGGAAGTATTCTATATAGAAATTGCTGAAATAAATGAATTGCAAAAATCCAAGGGATTCGTATTGGGGTTTTCTTGAGTCGGGCAAAAAATCAAAAACCAGTGTCAGTGGTGATATTACAAAAAAAAAAAAAAATGACCACCTTTTTGTTTCAAGCCCTGAAGCTTTTTGCCCTTGAAAATGAATTGTCACATAAGTGTGGCAGTGGTAAAAGTAGAGTTTGATGCTTGCTAAATTAGTTTGGCATCTTAAAGTGTTTAAGTATAACTACAGAATCTGGTATGAAGCAGACTTATGTGGCCTTTATAAAAATGAAACAAACTTAGGGGAAGTAGTTACAGTTCTGGAAAAGAAATACCACAGACAACAGGAAATGCAGCATTGGAAGCTGATAATGATATCTATTCCAAAGATGTGATTTGTACAAAATAAAGCACTATGCAATGCAGTCAAGGCAGCGTAGTGGTAACCCATTGTCTGAATGATCCAATAATGTAACAAGTGTATGAGAATAGAAAATAGTGTGTTGGAAGACAACTTTTGCACTGAAATAAAGAAAAATACTTTTCGTCTGCAGAAATTGACAATACCTCTAGAAAATACAATACTGCATGTGAAAGACCATGCACAAAGCAGCCCAAAATTTTACTTGAGTCAGGCATTGAGATTAAAAAAATCAGCCCATGAATGGAAGCGCTTGTCCCCTAAGGCCACATACAGCCCCACATCTGCATCTTGAAACAAACTTGATAAAAATGTGCCAAAGTGTTTTTTTTCACTGTCGTAAGCATTCTCAAAAGGTAATGTCTATGCTGAATAGCTTTGTTAAAAATGAAAATCTCGGCAAGATGATGTAAATTAATGCATGCATCACCAAGCAAGCGCACACGTCATGGTGCAGCAACCATTTTGTTTTATATTTAATTTACTCTGCCAAGATGGTGGTTGCCCACACACACATACACACCACCCACAACGCAAAGGGACAGTGGTAGGGGAATGAAAAGCAAAATTTGAGCAGTGAAAAGATTCAGTCACCCGGTCAGAAGTATGGTAAAGACGTTATGCGAGACAAACTCAACAAGGAAATCATTGAATAGTTACTAACTAAATAAGATTGAGAAGAAAGCCAACCAGTGAACAAGCAGTAGTCTGAACCAAAGCCTTCTGTAAGTATTCGTATTATTCATAATAGGCCTTTTGACGACAGTCACCTAAAGCAGACTAAAAATTTGTGTTTAGTTTTGTCAGAGCAAATTTAAAAGTGAAAAGGTTGTGGAATTTCAAAGTAGATGAAAACAGAAGTGTAAATGGAAGCACATAATTTTTTGTTAAAACAAATGCATTTTTGCGTAACAATATGTTCGATGGCATCTGTCGCTGTAGATACGTATGTTATGCAATAGCTCGCCATCTGGTGTTGGGCCGGAGTGTTACAAGTTGTTTTTCTTCGAAGAAGTCTTTCGAGTCACGGGACCGAGTGACTCCTCCTTCTGTCTCCATTGCGCATGGGCGTCGACTCCATCTTCGATTGTTTTTTTTCCGCCATCGGGTTCGGACGTGTTTCTGTCGCTCCGAGTTTCGGAACGGAAAAATAGCTAAATTTCGGAAGATTTTCGTCGGCATTGTTGCGTTCGGGTTCGGCGTAGTTAGATTCAACACCGCGTCGAAGGATCGAAGAGCTCCGGTGCCCTTCGGGGTAGTTTTTTCGATCCCCCGTCGGGGCCTGGTCGGCCCGACCGCGTGCTGAAGAACGCCGATGGAACGGACCCCGTTCCGTTTCTGCCCCAAATGCCACAATAAATACCCCTACACAGACCAACACTTGGTCTGCAACCTGTGCCTGTCACCTGAGCACAGCGAAGACACCTGCGAGGCCTGTCGTGCGTTCCGGTCCCGAAAAATACTCCGAGACCGTCGAGCCAGAAGACTTCAGATGGCGTCCACGCCGACAGCCCAACGGGAGTTCGAGGAACAAGAAGAGGAAGGTACCTTCTCGATTCAAGACTCGGACTCCGAAGGATTCGACGATACACAAACCGTGAGTAAGATGTCGAAACCCACTCAGAGGAACATTTACAAGGCCCAGGGGACGCCACTGCCACCAGGCCATGGCTCGACCCATAAATTCGGTGACCGACCGTCGGCACCGAAAAAGGCCCAAACAGTGCCGAGATCGTCCGACTCCGGTCGAGACACCGGCACACAGCCTTCTCGGGACCGAGAAAGTGCTGGAGACAAGCGTCGACACCGAGATGCCGGTGCTGACACGGCTCGACGCCGAGACAGCGGGCCCGACGAAGATCGGCGCCGAGAGGTTTCGGCCCCGAAAAAGAAAAAAGTCGCCTCGGAGCCGAAAAAGGACGCTGACAGGGTTTCGGTACCGAAACAAGCCGCAACCGACCCAACTTCAGGCTCTTATACAGAAGAGCACTCGCTAACCTCACAAATGCAAAAGCATAGGTTTGAGGAAGAGCTACAATCAACGGATGTGGACCATACGCAAAAGCGTATTTTCATACAGCAGGGGACAGGAAAGATAAGCACCCTTCCCCCTATTAGAAGAAAGAGAAGGTTTGAGTTCCAGACTGAACAGACACCACAACCAAAAGTGGTGAAAAGAGTTACTCCACCACCCTCTCCACCGCCCGTGATTAACGTCTCACCAGCACAAACTCCATCACACTCCCCAGCTCACACCACCATGAGCCAGGGTGACCAAGATCAGTACGCATGGGACCTATACGACGCACCAGTGTCAGATAACAGTCCGGAGGCTTACCCTACCAAGCCATCTCCACCAGAGGACAGCACTGCGTACTCTCAAGTGGTGGCCAGAGCAGCACAATTTCACAACGTAAGCCTCCACTCAGAACAGGTCGAGGATGATTTTTTATTCAACACACTCTCCTCCACCCACAGCTCATACCAAAGCCTGCCTATGCTCCCTGGTATGCTCCGGCACGCAAAAGAAATCTTTAAGGAGCCGGTCAAAAGTAGGGCAATCACACCAAGGGTGGAAAAAAAGTATAAATCGCCTCCTACGGACCCGGTTTTCATCACTACACAGCTGCCACCAGACTCTGTCGTTGTAGGAGCAGCTAGAAAAAGAGCAAACTCCCACACATCTGGAGATGCACCACCCCCAGATAAAGAAAGCCGCAAGTTCGATGCAGCTGGTAAAAGAGTCGCAGCACAAGCTGCAAACCAGTGGCGCATCGCGAACTCCCAGGCCCTACTTGCGCGCTATGACAGAGCCCATTGGGATGAGATGCATCATCTCATTGAACATCTGCCCAAGGATCTACAAAATAGGGCAAAACAGGTGGTTGAAGAGGGACAGACCATTTCTAACAACCAGATCCGCTCCTCCATGGACGCTGCAGATACAGCTGCACGGACAATTAATACATCTGTAACTATCAGAAGGCATGCATGGCTCAGAACGTCTGGCTTTAAACCAGAGATTCAGCAAGCAGTTCTCAATATGCCTTTTAACGAAAAGGAACTGTTCGGCCCAGAAGTGGACACAGCGATTGAGAAACTCAAAAAAGACACAGACACTGCCAAAGCCATGGGCGCACTCTACTCCCCGCAGAGCAGAGGAAATTACAGCACGTTTCGTAAAACACCCTTTAGAGGGGGGTTTCGGGGTCAGAGCACACAAGCCAGCACCTCACAGGCAACACCGTCCAGTTACCAGGGACAGTATAGAGGAGGTTTTCGGGGACAATATAGAGGAGGGCAATTCCCTAGAAATAGAGGAAGATTTCAGAGCCCCAAAACCCCTACTACTAAACAGTGACTCACATGTCACTCACCCCCTCCACACAACACCAGTGGGGGGAAGAATAAGTCAGTACTACAAAGCATGGGAGGAAATCACTACAGACACTTGGGTTCTAGCAATTATCCAACATGGTTATTGCATAGAATTTCTACAATTCCCTCCAAACATACCACCAAAAGCACAGAATTTGACAAAACATCATTCCAATTGCCTGGAGATAGAAGTGCAGGCACTATTGCAAAAGAACGCAATCGAACTAGTGCCAAACACACAAATAAACACAGGAGTTTACTCACTGTACTTTCTGATACCAAAGAAAGACAAAACACTGAGACCAATCCTAAACCTCAGAGTAGTGAATACTTTCATCAAATCAGACCACTTTCACATGGTCACACTACAGGAAGTATTACCATTGCTAAAACTGCACGACTACATGGCAACTTTAGACCTCAAGGATGCTTATTTCCATATACCAATACACCCATCGCACAGGAAATACCTAAGGTTTGTATTCAAAGGAATACATTATCAATTCAAGGTACTGCCTTTCGGATTAACAACCGCACCAAGAGTCTTTACCAAATGTCTAGCGGTAGTCGCTGCACACATAAGAAGGCAGCAAATACATGTGTTCCCATATTTGGACGACTGGCTAATCAAGGCCCATTCGTTCATAGAGTGCTCAAATCACACAAATCAGATCATACAAACCCTCTTCAAACTCGGGTTCACCGTCAACTTCACAAAATCCAACATTCTGCCGCGCAAGGTACAACAATACCTAGGAGCCATAATAGACACATCAAAGGGAGTAGCCACTCCAAGTCCACAAAGAATTCTAAATTTCAACACCATCATACAACGCATGTATCCAACACAAAGGATACAAGCAAGGATGGTGTTACAACTCCTAGGCATGATGTCTTCATGCATAGCCATTGTCCCAAACGCAAGACTGCACATGAGGCCCTTACAACAGTGCCTAGCATCACAGTGGTCCCAAGCACAGGGTCACCTTCTAGATCTGGTGTTAATAGACCGCCAAATTTACCTCTCGCTTCTGTGGTGGAACAACATAAATTTAAACAAAGGGCGGCCTTTCCAAGACCCAGTGCCACAATACGTAATAACAACAGATGCTTCCATGACAGGGTGGGGAGCACACCTCGATCAACACAGCATACAAGGACAATGGAACGTACATCAAACAAAACTGCATATCAATCACCTAGAACTTCTAGCAGTTTTTCAAGCATTAAAAGCTTTCCAGCCAATAATAGTTCACAAATACATTCTCGTCAAAACAGACAACATGACAACAATGTATTATTTAAACAAACAAGGGGGGACGCACTCCACGCAGTTAAGCCTGCTAGCACAAAAAATTTGGCGTTGGGCAATTCACAACCAAATTCGCCTAATAGCACAATTTATACCAGGGATCCAAAATCAACTCGCAGACAATCTCTCTCGAGATCACCAACAGGTCCACGAATGGGAAATTCACCCCCAAATTCTGAACACTTATTTCAAACTCTGGGGAACACCTCAGATAGACTTGTTTGCGACAAAGGAGAACGCAAAATGCCAAAACTTCGCATCCAGATACCCACACAAACAGTCCCAAGGCAATGCCCTATGGATTAACTGGTCAGGGATATTTGCTTACGCTTTTCCTCCTCTCCCTCTCCTTCCTTACCTGGTAAACAAACTCAGTCAAAACAAACTCAAACTCATATTAATAGCACCAACTTGGGCAAGGCAACCCTGGTACACAACGCTGCTAGACCTATCAGTAGTACCCTGCATCAAATTGCCCAACAGGCCAGATCTGTTGACACAACACAACCAAAAGATCAGACACCCAGATCCAGCATCGCTGAATCTAGCAATCTGGCTCCTGAAATCCTAGAATTCGGGCACTTACAACTTACCCAAGAATGTATGGAAGTCATAAAGCAAGCCAGAAGGCCATCCACCAGGCACTGCTATGCAAGTAAATGGAAGAGGTTTGTTTGCTACTGCCATATTAATCAAATACAACCATTACACACAACTCCAGAACATGTAGTGGGTTACTTGCTTCACTTACAGAAATCTAACCTGGCTTTCTCTTCCATTAAAATACACCTTGCAGCAATATCTGCATACCTGCAGACTACCTATTCAACTTCCCTATATAAGATACCAGTCATTAAAGCATTCATGGAGGGACTTAGGAGAATTATACCACCAAGAACACCACCTGTTCCTTCATGGAACCTAAATGTGGTCCTAACTAGACTTATGGGTCCACCCTTTGAACCCATGCACTCCTGCGAAATACAGTTCCTAACCTGGAAGGTGGCATTTCTCATCGCCATTACTTCCCTAAGAAGAGTAAGCGAGATTCAGGCGTTTACTATACAAGAACCTTTTATACAACTTCACAAAAATAAGGTCGTCCTAAGGACCAATCCTAAATTTTTGCCAAAGGTTATTTCACCGTTCCATCTAAATCAAACAGTGGAACTTCCAGTATTCTTTCCACAGCCAGATACCGTAGCTGAAAGGGCACTACATACGTTAGATGTCAAAAGAGCATTGATGTATTACATTGACAGAACAAAGAACATCAGAAAGACTAAACAACTATTTATTGCATTTCAAAAACCTCATGCAGGAAACCCAATATCAAAACAAGGTATAGCCAGATGGATAGTTAAATGCATCCAGATCTGCTACCTAAAAGCCAAACGACAGCTGCCCATTACACCAAGGGCACACTCAACCAGGAAAAAAGGTGCTACCATGGCCTTTCTAGGAAACATCCCAATGCAAGAAATATGTAAGGCAGCCACATGGTCTACGCCTCACACATTCACCAAGCACTACTGTGTAGACGTGTTATCCGCACAACAAGCCACAGTAGGTCAAGCCGTATTAAGAACATTATTTCAAACTACTTCCACTCCTACAGGCTGATCCACCGCTTTTGGGGAGATAACTGCTTACTAGTCTATGCATAACATGCGTATCTACAGCGACAGATGCCATCGAACTGAAAATGTCACTTACCCAGTGTACATCTGTTCGTGGCATCAGTCGCAGTAGATTCGCATGTGCCCACCCGCCTCCCCGGGAGCCTGTAGCAGTTTGGAAGTTACCTTCAACTATTTGTATATGTATCATCTCAACCTTAAGTAGGTACATACTTAGTCACTCCATTGCATGGGCACTTTTACTACAATTCAACTCCTACCTCACCCTCTGCGGGGAAAAACAATCGAAGATGGAGTCGACGCCCATGCGCAATGGAGACAGAAGGAGGAGTCACTCGGTCCCGTGACTCGAAAGACTTCTTCGAAGAAAAACAACTTGTAACACTCCGGCCCAACACCAGATGGCGAGCTATTGCATAACATGCGAATCTACTGCGACTGATGCCACGAACAGATGTACACTGGGTAAGTGACATTTTCAATCCGTCTTAATGACATACATCTTGTGGGTTGAGTACATTCTCGTTCCAACTTTAATGCCCTGTAGCATGTCTAAACACAGTGAGCAGAATCCTTATATGCTAAATTGTGTGTTAGATAATGTTTTGTTTTTTTAAAGGAAATTCTTGGCTGCCTGTATACACCTGTATACATCTCATCAGTAATTTATCCAAAACATGAATTAAAGGGTATTTTCTAAGTGCATAAGCCTACTCCTGGTGCAGAGCCTGGCTTTCACAATTGACCAAGCTGGTTTCTACGCTATTCTACTGTGTCATAGGGCTGTGATTGGAACTCCAGTTCTCTGTGATTCTCCTATTAGCTAATATTAGTAAAAGATCAAATGTTGGGGACTTGCCCAGGTATGCAGGCCTTAAGTGTATAATAGTGGGCACACCCTGTCTGAGCGTTCAATAAATTCCCCACCATTCCCCAATGCTGTGTAATGCTTGGGCAATCCCATATCATATTGATGAAGACTGCTTGCTATGAACAGCATCTCAAGCAAACCATAGGCAAGATCAGGTTAATTTTACTCATCTATTAGGTGGTAATAAAAGCTCTGTGAAAATAAACTGAATTAACTATAGTCTAGACTTGTGGGGGTACTGCATAGTTTTGCCCCACTCCTTGTCATGTAGTACTGTCCCATGGTGTGACTCCTATTTGTCACAATGACGTATCAGTAGGGATTGCACTAGTCTCATTAGGGTTACATATAGCCATGTTATCACTCTTGTGCTTCCTATCGAATAAAGTGTTTGTGTATAGTTATTGTGGTTCCGTATCTGTGAGCTTCCAAGCATTGCATACCCCTGCAACCAATGATATGTTTAAGGAGGTGCTCCTGTGATAGCCCAAAAAGTACTTGAATGGGTGCCATCATCCCCTTATGAAATATATTCCCCATAGTCTCTATTACCCATGTTTCTCAAGGCTTTCACTTTCAGTTAGACTATAATCCTGGAGGTCCACACAGGCTTTAGAAGGGAATTATTGGGGTGCATGGCATTACAATGCTAGTCATTAGTATATCTCTTTTATATTTGTGTAATGCAACCTTCAGGTGCCTTGGCCATGATTGCAAAGTTTTTGTAGTACTCATGAGTATTTTTATGCAACTTCAAGATGAACCATTTCCTTTGTATTCCTCACAGTCTCCCACAGGGTGTCTGCCATCTAGCCACCCAGCAGACCATTGTGTTTGCACAGATATATAATAGAGCTGAAAATGTAGCACTCCCATCGCTACTCTTTGAGAGCTTAAGTTTCTCCAAAGCCACTCTTTCTCTGTTTGTATTCAAAATAAGATCCCCCTATAAGAGTGTCTAGCTCCCTAAAGACTGTCTTTGGGACCACAACCGAGATATTAGCAAAATAATAAAGGAGTCTAGGAAGACGAGCAACTTGTACAGCAACAGACAGAGGCAACACATTTCAAAACATTACCTTCCAATGAAATGTTTTCATTATGCATACCAAGTTTCCCTCTAGTAGATCACTTTGGAACGGTATATTTGTATTCCCAGATATCTAAAAGTAATGGGCTCCCTCTTGATCATTTCACCTCCATTTCCTGACTATATTACTCAAGAGATCCTGTCGTATTGGAAACCAGATTTACTGCAGTCACCTGTAAGCTGGATAGATTCCTGAATTGATGATCTCTACTATTGGGCGTAAGTCTAGTCTAACATCCATTATACATAATAAAAGTCCATCTGCATGTATAGAAATTATCTGAGTGGATTTCTGCAGTGGGATACCCCAGTCCTGCCCTTCACACCACCACTTAGCAGGGAGTGGTTCTCTTGCTAGGAAGAGGAATAGATGTTGGATTAGGAACACGTCCCTCTCCTCATCTGATAGCATGCAAATATCGGGACTCCTATTTTAACCCTTACTGTGGGACTATAATACGAAAGGGAAATCTTATGGATCACATCCTTTGAAGACCTTTAAAAGCAAACATTGCAGAGTATTGGTAGTCTCTGGTAGGCCTTTCCAATACCTGAAATAGTCTCCTCATGCTGTTTTGTGCCATGCTACGATGAGGTACAAAGCCCTTATGATCGGGATGAATATGCGGTGACATGTGAGATCTAAATCTGCTAGCTAGGGTTTTCCATGAAATGTTAGTCTGTTTAGGGTTTAAAGCCGGTGATAGGAAAACATAGGTACTTAAGCTATCCCTGGTATCACCCAGGCCAGTTTGACAGGAGTTGTTTTCTGCCCCACTGAAAAGTAATTGTCTCTGAAATATAATCAGTGTTTTGTAAAGATATGCAGAAGGTTGTATCTCTGCTGCTCTTTGGAACACATTAAACGATCTAGGCACACATGTTGATAGTATAAAGGGGTATAGAATGAGTCCTCACAAGCATGCAGTTTTTACTGCTCCAACTGTCAACTAATGCCCTATTATTGAACTACTGAAGTATACAAAAAAGTGATAAATGGAATAGTTGAATTAATCTCAGTCACTGGTAATTACTTGAGGCCACATCTCAGCCCGACCTTATTTTGCCCACCATGCTACCTCAGTTTGCACCCAGCTAAGTGCAACTCAGTCATGACCCTGCTCCTTTTGTAAAAGTCCAGCCTGAACTACCAGGGAAGTTCCTCCCTGAACCGAAACACAAGCAACACAGGCCCTGTCTTGCCCTTAAGAGCCATCCATCTGGTGTAGCTTTGCTTCAGTGACACAGTGTGCATGGGACTTGGGGCAACAAACTGAAGAATGCAAGACTGGAATGTGCCCTGAGTATTTAATAATGGCTGAGATTAATTCAAGCATTCCATTCTTTACTTTTTTATACTATTATTTAACCAGGTGCTTTGGTCCTTTGCAGTTTTGTGAACAGGCAACACTGGTAAAAAATGATACAAGTGATCCATCTAGACATCTGATACACTGCAAAGTTGCCCCCTAATATGAGGGGCAGATGTGCCCACCTTGCTAGCAGCTTTGAAAAAGTCACAGCGTGGCACGTGACATGAATTAGGTGCATACAAACAACCGTTTTGCCACCCAGTTTTCTTTCAACACATTTGCCTTCTCTGTCCACCATATACTTTATCGTTTCCGAAGAGACCCCAGGTCTAATCTAAATGAAAGTGCCTTTAGACTAGATAGACTACAGAGTAGCCACCATCTAGTTCCTCCATGTATTTTGCAGTCTCTGACTCACCATTCGCGAATGGATTTTTTGCAACAACACCATGTGCGTTCATCTGCATTTCAAGAACACATAGACTTTTGCTTTTACAACACTATGTGCGTCCTTTTTTCATTCCATGTTTGACAACGCGCTCCTGGTAGGACAGCGTTCCTTGGAAGGTGGAATCAGCATCTGGCCACTCATTATTGCCTAAGGTAAATGGGGGCAGAGGACCCCTGCAGCCAGAGGCTCTCTAGGACTTTCTGGTGATACCATAATAATCTGCTGTACTTCAGCAGATGATGTGGAGATAATAAAAGAATTGCACTTCAAAAATAGGAGTTGCAAGGCTACACACATTTATTTGTTTGTAAAGTGGCTATTTTTTATGACATAATTTATTTATTTTAATTTATTTCAAATTTTCTTGATAAGAGTGAGGCTACTTGCTTGAGGTAGGCAGTGAAAGAAGGCAAAGAAGAAATTGGTAGTGTCCCTGTTTGTTCAGGGGTATTGATTATATGAGCATGATTTCCCAAAGAATTCAAGCCCAAAAATGTAATCTCTTTTCTGTATACTTTTGCCCACAACATTCATAAATCCTTCCCTTCACACACGCTACAAAATCCCTGTATCTAGCCAGAGAGACAGTTAAGCTTTAATATGGTTTATTTAATTGTGCATCTTTTTAATTGTGTTATTATGCTCTTTCATCTATTTGTATGTATTTTTTATGCAGCAGAACATTTAGTAAAACCAAAATCAAAACAAAACCTCATAGATCAGTCTAGATTTATATATGTTAAGATCATAGTATTAAAGAAGTGTTCAAATAAGAAAAAGTGTGGTCAAGCAATTTAATGTAGCTGCCTCTAAACAAATAGATTCAGATCAATTGTATATATAGGAAAAATGTCCCGCTTCCATACACCAGAATTTTGCAAGTCATTGAGAAGTTCTGTGACCATAGGAATGTGGCTGAAAGAAGAGCTCCCTTTATAAGATCGTGCAACTCTTTAGTGACTTGTAGCAGCCTTTTTAATTGATGTCTGAAGGTATTTTATCCCTGCTAATGCATGATCACTCGGTCTCCCTTTGCTGCAACCAAATAAATCCTTGTGTCTTACTCTTATGAGTTAATTGCAAAAATAGAAGAATAAAAGCTGTACTGCATAACTATTTGCACCAAAAACCAGATGGAGATTTTGCAAAAACATACTATAAACAGTTCAGTGCAAGTCGGTTTAAAAAAAGATGTTGAAGCTTGGATTGTGAAGAGACCTGCAGAGATTCTGTCTTTATGTAATCACCATTAGTGTGGATAAAAATAACATGTTGCCATAACTGCTTAGATGTGGAGGACAGCCCGTTGTCTAGGCCCTCTGCAGTACCTTCGTATTGCAAATGATATCAGCAGGTCGTCCTCTGTACATGAAAAGAGAATACTTCTGATAAAACCATCTGAAGCTTTTTCTTTTCAGAAATTAAACTGGACACGAGAGAGGAGCTTCCCTCATATGCAGAGTGTGTTTTTCTTTTTTTTGTTTGCTGTAATGTCAGTGTGCGCTTAAATAATCAGGGGGGTTACCATAATTCTACCCTGTGGGGTGGGGAACAAAAGCCAACTATACTCCTGTGACAGATATATTGTGTTTTAACAAAAACGGGGTGGGGCAAGCTGCCCTTGTGTTGGGCCCAATAATCTTCCCTCCCTCCTGCAGGACAGAGCATCCCCATGGCAAGTTAGAGGAAATTTGGATGTAGTTTTGCAGTATGAAATCACTGAGTAGGGTTAAATCCAAATTTCCTTTTACTTGCATGCTGAATGGCAGACTATTTGGGATTGGGCTCGGCCACCACCCAAAGAAACCTTTTTAAACTCAGACATGAAGATGCCCAGGTGAGTCCAGTTTACTATGCTCTGTAAATCTCAATTGTTGTCAGCAGTCATGCATTTTCCTCACATTGCTGCGACAGAAACCTCTGGAATCTTTAGGGACCCACAAAAATCCTATCACCTAGGTTTCCCACACTTGTCTAGATAAAAACGCTAACTCACTTGTGTGGCTGGACTTCGTGCTTGAGATACTACTGGATCAAACCAGGGCCAATGGTAGTCCTCAGGGGTGTAGAATTTAATAAAATATCTACCTGTCCATGGGGCAGGTTGCTTCTTAAACCTACTTGTCCTGTAAAAACATCTACTTGTCCCTTTGGTGTCATGTAGTGTTGCAACAAATTATGGCAGAAATCTCATTATGTAAGAGCCCTAATAAAAGCCCCTCTCATTATGCCAGGGCTAATACTATAGTAGGACTTGAAAACTAGTAATTTGAAGCCCTTCCATAGCAATTTCCTTATTTTGCCAACTTTCTGCAGATATACATGCTGGGACTGGAGTAGGCAGTCAGCAATAGTTCCAGGACTGGAATGCCTTTGAGTCTGTTCAAACATACGAACTTGCATGTCTTAAGGATTTTCACCAGCTCTTCTCTAATCTTTTCCCATACTGAGAAAGGTTGGAAATTTACTCCTGATAAGAACAGAAGTTGAAGTTCTTTCAAGGTTGGGGAAAAAAGTGGTTGGAAAGAAAGTGAACTTCAAAGCGTTCAATAGATTTTTGCTAGAGGTAATCTACACATGCATATTTTCTTGTGCTAAAATACAGTTCACAAATATTTTCTAGAAGTACAATGTTCAATGGCATCTGTGGCTGTAGATTCACATGCTGTGCATTACCCTGCCACCTAGTGTTGGGCTTGGAGTGCTGCAATGTTTTTCTTCAAGAAGTGTTTTGGAGTCACTGGATTGAGTGGCTCCTCCTTCTCTGTGATACTGTGTATGGGCATTGAGTTCTTTGTTAGATTGTTTTCTCTCCGATGTCGGGTTCAGGCATGTTTCTGCTCGCTCCGTATTAACTTGAACCCTTTTGAGACTCTCTTTCTGTCTTTACTTTCCATTGACGGTATTGTAAGTTGATCGAGAGTCTCTATCATAATCTTGGTTGGGTTGAATCTCGATCGCGTACCCTTTGGGGCGGGCCTTACTCAGCCCCAAATATGTAAGATCATGAAACCCTGTTGGAATGGATGCCATTTAGATTCTGCCTTTAGTGCCACGCCAAATTTCCACACTCTGGTCACCATCAAGTGTGTAACCTCTGCCTTTCCCCAGACCACAACGAGGCTGCCTGCAATGCGTGCTGATAGTTTCGGTTTAAGAATACTCTTCGGGACTGAAGAGATTGCAGGCTGGAAATGGCACACTCGACGCAAGACAACACCCCGAATATTTTCTGGAATGAACACACTCACGAGGAGCCAGAGAAAGAAGGTACATTCTCGGTGGAAGACATGGACTCAGACCTACAATCCGACATCAAGAGCCAGTATATCACTTCAGCGCAAGTTGTGAGTAAAAAAACTGCCCCTTCTTCTCCCGTAGAGACAGTAACGTAGCCCACAAAAGAGGTCACCGGACCACCACTGCACTTGGGCCACGGTTGGTCACGGAAGCTTGACTCTGCTGCCCCGCCCTCAGCTCTGAAATCCGGAAAGATTGTGGCTGGGTCTTCACAATCAACCTCTATTCCTTTGGCCCAACCAAAAACATCCAAGGCTTCGGAACTGAAAACTTTAGGACCCATTACTTCGGTGCCCACAACTTCGACACCAAAAACTTTGACACTGAGCAGGAGTACATCATCTGTCCATCGGGATCGAAACATTTACAGCGACACAAAATGTCAGTGCCGAAAACAGCTGACCCTGAACATTCTTCGGCTTCACTGTCCCCTCTGCTTGTTGTCAGTGATGCCTCAACATGACGAAGACATTTTCAAAGAGCCTGTGAGCTCTGGTATAATTACGCCACGGCTAGATAAACTAAATAAAAGGCAGCTCCTTTTGACCCAATCTACATCCGGTCACAAGTCCCTCCGGATTCCATTGTTACTACCGGAGCCATTAAAAGAGTAAATAGTCAGGCTACTGTAGATTCTCCTCCTCTTGAGGAAAAGTAAAAAAAAATTGATGCAGCGGGAAAAGGGGTTGCTGCGCAGTTGACCACAATCATTGGCATATTGCTAATTCCCAGGCACTGCTTGCAAGATATGATAGGACACACAGGGACAAAATGGAAGACGTTCTTTAACTCCTCCCATAAGAACACTCTAAATGTGCACAGCAAATAGTCTCTGAAGGTCAGGCAATTGCAAATAATTAAATAAGATGTGCACTAGATGCAGCAGACACAGCCGAGGGGTCAATACCAGTATCTTCATTAGGAGACATGCCTGGTTAAGATGTTTTTGTTTCTAACCAGAAGTCCATCAAGCTGTCCTCAATATGTCCTTTGATGGGGAACACCTATTTGGGTCCCAGGGTGACTCCATCCTCGAAAAACTAAAAAAATAAAAAAATAAAAAAAGCCACTGACACGGCTAAAGCCATAGGTGCTTTTACAAAATCAATCAAACGGTTTTCTTTCGCCGCTTAATGTATAGGGTTGGCTACAAAGCGACCACATTCTCGGATCATTCCAACTCTCAGCAATGTCAAGCCTCTTCCTCCTACTCTAGAGGATTTTCAGAGTAACATATAGAGGAAATGGCTCTGAGGACAGTGGAAAAACCACCAACCCTTGTGGTTCACCCTCAGCCAAACATTGCTTACCTCCACATTCCTCCTCCTCATTACCCTCCCGTAGGGGGGCATCTTCAATTTCGCCACCTACAGTGGACAGAGATAGTCGGGCCTGTGGGTCCTATCCATTATCCAGCATGGTTATTGTCTACAACTTACATCAACACTCCCAAACATTCCACCTCGCAGACACAAAATGTCAACAGAACATCTCACTCTTTTAAAAGAAGAAGTTCAGTCTCTACTGTTAAATGAAGCAATAGAAACTGTTCCCATACAAAATCAAGGAACAATAATGTACTCTCTCTACTTTCTCATTCCCAGAAAGGACAGCACTCTCAGGCCTATTTTGGATCTCAGACCACTAAATCAGTATATTCCTTCAGAGCATTTTCACATTGTCACCCTTGAAGATGTAATTCCACTACTACAAAAAGGCGACTTCATGACCGCTCTAGATCTGAAGGATGCCTACTTTCACATTCGAATTCATCCTGCACACTGCAAATATCTAGGGTTTGTAGTGGCAGGAAAACAGCATTGGTTCAAGGTTCTACCTTTCAGGGTCACAGCTGCTCCCAGGGTGTTCTCAAAGTGTCTTGCAGTAGTTTCAGCACATCTGAGAATGCAACAGATACATGTATTTCATTACTTGGATGATTGGCTGATCAAAGCCACCACTGTAAGCCAAAGTCAGTCTCACACTTGAATAATAGTAAACCTTCTTAACAAACTAGGGTTTATAATAAACACCCTAAAATCACACCTACATCCTCTCCAAATTCAACCGTATCTGGGGGCTATTTTCAACACACAGTTGGGACTCGTTTACCCGAATCAAACACATGTTCACAATTGTCGGGAAACAATTTCTTGAATACAGATCAATCAAATGTACACAGGCAAAACATTATTGCGACTCTTAGGCATTTGACATTCTGCATTGTCATCGTCCCTCATGCCAGACTTTCCATGCTTCCCCTGCAACAATGTCTCTCACCAATTGTCACAAGCTCAGGGTCATTTTTAGGATCTAGTGCTGGTAGATCACCCCGATTATGTCTCTCTTCTATGGTAGAATTCCACCAACCTACTCAAAGGACAGCCTTTTCAAGACCGGGTTCCCCAAATAGTTCTGACCTTGGGTGCCTCCCTTACGGAACGGGGGACTCATCTCAGCAACCTCATAGTGCAGGATCATGGGATCCCAGCCACCAGAACATACACATCAATGTTCTGGAACTTCAGGCAGTCTTTCTAGCCCTGAAAGCTTTTCTGCCTCAATGCACAAATCTGTTTTATTTGTACGGACAACATGACCGCAATGTATTATCTACAAAAGCAGGTGGGAACATGCTCTCTCCATTTGCCTCAGCTAGCACAACCAATCTGGAGGTGGGCTTATCACCACATCCATCTTCTGGCAGAATATCTCCCAGTGAAAGACAACTTTGCAGACCTGCTAAGCAGGATGCATCAACAACTCCACAAATGGCATCTCCACCCAGTAGCCCTTCAGAAGTACTTTCAAAAGTGGGAACACCTCACCTAGACCTAATCGCCACAGCAGAAGACTCAAAACGCCAGAAATTTGCATCCAGGTACCCACACCCTCAGTCCAAAGGTAATGCACTTTGGATCAACTGGTCATATTTGCTTCCACTCATTACATTCCTAGTGCGCAAACTCAAACAAAATTCTCTCAAAATAATCCTAGTATTACCCACATGGGCTTGCCAGCCTTGGTTTACATCTCTACTGGAGCTTTCCCTAGTACCTCAAGAGAGACGCCGCAACAGACAATCTTCTCACAGAAAATGTTCAACAGATAAGACACCCAGATCCCAAATCAACCTACCTTGCGATGTGGCTCCTTAAGTCATAGAATTTGGTTACCTTCAGTTATCTGCAGAGTATATGGGCATTACAAAACAGGCACATAAACCAACAACTAGAGCCTGTTATGCAGCCTAACTCTCAATCTAAACACATTGATCCACTAACACCATCAGTGCAAGATATTCTTTATTTGTTCTACCTGCAAAAAGGAAACCTGGCTTAAAGATCCATTTGGTTTCACCTGGCTGTATTTGCAGCCTATTTACAAAAGAGACAACATACTTCGTTATTCAAAATACCAGTCATTAAAGCTTTCATGGAAGACCTAAAAGAGTACTCCTACGCAGGCTATCCCCCAGTGCGTACCATGAATCTTAATATTGTAGTCACTAGGCTCATGGGCCCGCCATTTGAGCCTCTTAACTCATGTCCTTAACAATTCCTTTCTTACAAAGTAGCTTTCTTAGTTGCTGTTACATCACTAAGACACGTTAGTGAGCTGCAAGTCTTAACGTTAGAACAGCCTTTCTTTCAGATACATAAAAACAAACTAGACCTTCGTACAAACCCTAAATTTCTACCAAAGTTGTCTCACAATTCAAACTATTGAATTGATGGTTTTCTTTCCACAACCGGAATCTGTAGCGGAACAAGCTCTTCACACATTAGATGTTGAAAGAGCTCTCTTGTGGCAAAGTGACAGGACAAAAGGGTTCAGGAAAACTAAGCAGTTTTTTTGTAGCTTTTTTTAGTACCACATAAGGGAAATCCTATTACAAACAATAGCATAGCTAGACGGATTGTGAAATGTTTACAAATATGTTATGATAAAGCAAAAAGACAATTAACACTTACTCTTAAAGCACATTCCACAAGGAAACAAGGCGCCATTATGGAATTTGTATGAAATATTCCCTTAGCTGACATTTTGCAAACCAGCTACCTGGTCTATGCCACACACATTTACAATACATTACTACTTAGATGTACAGGCTCGTCAGGAAGCCGGTGTAGGACAGGCTGTCCTAAGAACACTTTTTCAAAGAACTGCAACTCCCAGAGGCTAGCCACTGCATTTTTCGGAGGGCCTGCTTTACAGTCTATGCACAGTATGTGTATCTACAGCCACACATGCCATTGAACGGAAAATGTTACAAGTAGGCATCTGTTTGTGCCATGTACTGCTGTAGATTCACATGCACCCTCCCTCCTCCCCAGAAGCCTCTTTCTGTAACAATGACTTTGTATATTCGCATGGACATACTCCTTTCTTCACTTCTCTACACTCTCTTTCACCCGCTTGCGGAAAACAATCTAAGAACTCAATGCCCATGTGCAGTATCACCGAAAAGGAGGAGCCACTCAATCGCATAGACTCAAACACTTCTCAAAGAAAAGCAAGTTGCAACACTCAGAGCCCAACTCTAAACGATTGGATAATGCACAGAAGGTGAATCTACAGCACTACATACCACGAACAGATGTATACTTTTAAGTAACATTTTCCTTCCTGGTCTACTTCTTTAAATTCTTGTTTCATGAAAACCACTAATTCAAAGAGCTATACCATGGGTGCACTTTTGTGACTTTCTTTAAAGAATTGGGCACCAAATTAGGTCTGGGTTTAACCAAGACGTTTAGTTTTTTGTTTTTTTTACGATTCTGTTTCTCTATCTGTCTTTCTATCTATCTATGCGTCGCATGGCTGTATTGTGAGTGATAGCATTCTGCTCTTCCACATGGAGCATATTGCCACACAAAGTAGTCTTGTTCAGTGCCAGGAACTACTGTGGCAATGTGTGCCTTTAGAGACCAAAAAACATGTTTTCCTTTTTGCCAATGTTTGTTATAGTGGAGATGGTGTGGCAGCTCCCACAACAATAAAGTGTTAAAAAACAATGTTAAAACAAGAAACGTATTGACAAAACCAATAGACTGACAATCAATGCCGGATTGGTTGGCTTTGCCAGTACGTGTTTATTTTCATGTTTCCCATGATTTTGTTGAAAATGGTTACACTGATTTTCCATTATGAATATGTTTTGGAAATACTAGCATGTATCAACATATTTTACTAAATGATGTGTCAAAGAAATAGTACCTAAAACTTCACAGTAATTTAGCAAAATGTTTTTTTTCCTACTTGTATTTTTTTCTGAACATTTTATTTTGAAATCAAAGAATCATTAATCTTGCTTACAAGCTTCTACAAACATTTGCATCTAATCGTTGCATTCTGGGAGCCTTCTAAGTATCCTCATATTGTTAAACTTTTCAAACATGCCCGCTTTTTTTTTTTTCTCGAACAACTGTCAGTAGTTAGAGGGACCGTACAACATTTATTTAGAGCGCTGATCCTAATAATAAAGGTTTTGCATTAATGAACCATAAATAAAAGTTTGAACAGCATTAACATATGGACGCAAATATTACCTCAACTGCAGACCGTTCCCTTCCCTGTAAACTGGCAGCCAAAGGGTTGGTGTTGCAGGGGATTGGGCCTACTTGTCCCAAGGATAAAATAAAATATGTCCAAGGCGGTGGGCTATAGGAATTCCACACCCCTGAGTCCTCATAAAATAATACCAAGAGCATTTATTAAAGACATCAGCTTCTACTTCCTTTGTTGATTCAGCATAGAGTGATGGATTAGCATAGCATCAGACTAATGCATCTTGTCAGAACTGCAGAATGTAGTTGGATAGTAAAGACAAACAAATGGGCCTTGGGGCAGGGAGTGGCATCTCCCAGGCCTCTGGAAAGCTAGGGTTGCATATCAGAGGCTGCAGGGACTTTGAAGTCACTTGCCTTGGTATGCAGATTCACTAGCCGTCCTGCTGAAGGAGGTGATAAAAAACCTTCCTCCGCAGCAGACATTGTTTCTGGCCCCTGAGAATACTGGCTGTCACCTCCAGGGGTCAGAAACTAATCTGTGGTGGAAGACTGGTCAATACCAATCAGCCAACATGCTAGAGGAGTAATAGGTTTCAGGGAGCACCACTAAGGTGCTTTCTGTGTGCATGTCATAATAAATCGAGAACTGATCAGTATGGAGTTAAGGCAAGGTGCTTGATACCAAACACCATAGGTTTCAGTGAAGCCGTTATGTAGCGGGGTAACTCGTAGTGACGGTACATCAATCAATCAGTAATTTCTAAAGCGCGGCTAATCACCCGTGGGGTCTCAA